>NC_133325.1:286012451-286312451 GCF_042186555.1 Aquarana catesbeiana
TTTGTTGCCATCGGTTTAGACATTAATGAGTGTGTGTTGAGTTATTTTGAGGGGAAAGCAAATTTACACCGTTATAAGCTGTGCACTCACTACTTTACATTGTAGCAAAGTGTAATTTCTTCAGTGTTGTTACATGAAAAGATATAATAAAATATTTACAGTACAAAAATGTGAGGGGTGTACATACTGTATATATATATATATAATTATATATATATATATATATATATATAATTTTACTCCTGACTTAAATCATAAAAAGACATCTACAGTGTGTAGTCCTTGAGATTGTAATTTTGTTTCAAAATGATAGGAATGGCCAGAGGTGAATTTCAAATCCTACCCTTTTTTCCTTATTCAAAATGAGACATAAAACCCTCCATATGGTCTATAAAGGTCTATGTGTTTAAATAGACCTCTGTCCTTCTAATCACTTTGAGGCATATGTAGGACCTTATTGTTCCACTCATTTTTCAATCACTAAGACTCCCTCCAAAAGGCTGGTATTTTATAAGCATTGTTCACACACAAAATAAATATGTTATATGTCTTTGCAAGAGTGATAGTACTGTTCAGTCACTGCTCTATAAATCTAATTACCTCTTGCACTAACCTTAGGATATTACTGCAAAAATTAAAGGTATAAAGGTCAATGCATGACTTTGTTATCAGCATTAGGGCAGACAGTTGGCAGAGCAGAGCTTGAGTGACCCTTCCCCTCACACCCTCTGTCTAAAATCATCCTTGCACAGAATAAAGAAAGCAAAAATATAAGAGTATTTTTAAGTCTGCATGTGTAGGATCATTTGAAACTGAATATTCAGATTTTTACAAATGCCCAATCATGAGTGTTTTCTTGTTATTTCAACCCATTAAACATGTCCTTAAACCTAATATGAAAAACGTACCTTTAAAGTGGGTCTTGCACTAGAAAGTAAAGTTTGCTCATTTTAGCTCCTCCCACTTGAATTGCCATATAATATGTGTAAAAATGCATCTGTAGAGAAGCAAAAGTTGCCACACCTAGGAGAGGTTGTCATGATCTCACTTGGCAAGATCTTGGGAATGATGAGGATGTCAAGTCTCATGAATAGACCCTCCAACACTGTATCAGAGAGTCATCTTGCAAGATTTGGGGTACTGAAAATTCCCCAGGAATCTTGCCAGAAGGATAATACCATTAGTCTTTGCTGATATATATTATCAGTTTTCTCTCTACAGGGGCATTTTAATATACATCGCACTGCGATTTTTAAAGGGGGTGAGGCCCCTACTTTCTCTTGCAAAAGCTTTAAGCTCTTTAAGAGGACATAATGGTAATGGGTGTAATGCATCCAGAATAGAGAATTAATTAAATGATGTGGTTGTTCTTATTGACCTTGACCTGGGCTCCCCCAGTAGCCAAACAACACTGATCCTTTTATAATTGCTGTTTTACCCTACCATGACTCCATATCTCTCATGATTCCTTACTCAGAGGAGTTAGAAGTATTTAGAAACCTAGTTAACATGCTTGTGATCATGTGGAGGATGAGGAACTCATGTAAAAGACATCTGTGTCTGCTCTTGCAACCATTCACGTGTAAATGTTTTATTGCTTGCTTCCTGAAGTGTAGCAATGCTCAAGATGAAGAATTCCATTATTCCTAATGAGCTCATTCACATTTGAGCATTGTTTCACTTGTCACCTGTTTTATGAAGCTTAAAAAAGTACATGAGTGTCTTTGGGGCAGAGTTGCATGTTTTTACCTAAAACACTTACATGTAATTGCTTGAAAATATGCACATGTGTTTGTCAGGAGTAGGGATGAGCGAACAGGAACATGCGAACAGGAAAAAGTTCGTTCGAACATGCGAACACCGTTAAAGTCTATGGGACACGAACATGAATAATCAAAAGTGCTAATTTTAAAGGCTTATATGAAAGTTATTGTCATAAAAAGTGTTTGGGGACCTGGGTCCTGCCCCAGGGGACATGGATCAATGCAAAAAAAAGTTTTAAAAACGGCCGTTTTTTCAGGAGCAGTGATTTTAATAATGCTTAAAGTCAAACAATAAAAGTGTAATATCCCTTTAAATTTCGTACCTGGGGGGTGTCTATAGTATGCCTGTAAAGGGGCGCATGTTTCCTGTGTTTAGAACAGTCTGACAGCAAAATGACATTTTGAAGGAAAAAACTCATTTAAAACTACCCGCGGCTATTGCATTGCCGACAATACACATAGAAGTTCATTGATAAAAACGGCATGGGAATTCCCCAAAGGGGAACCCCGAACCAAAATTAAAAAAAAAAAAAATGACGTGGGAGTCCTCCTAAATTCCATACCAGGCCCTTCAGGTCTGGTATGGATATTAAGGGGAACCCCGGCCAAAATTAAAAAAAAAAAATGACGTGGGGTTCCCCCTAAATTCCATACCAGACCCTTCAGGTCTGGTATGGATTTTAAGGGGAACCCCGCGCCAAAAAAAAAAAAAAAAAAACGGCGTGGGGTCCCCCCAAAAATCCATACCAGACCCTTATCCGAGCACACAACCTGGCAGGCCGCAGGAAAAGAGGGGGGGACAAGAGTGCGGCCCCCCCTCCCTCCTGAACCGTACCAGGCCACATGCCCTCAACATTGGGAGGGTGCTTTGGGGTAGCCCCCCAAAACACCTTGTCCCCATGTTGATGAGGACAAGGGCCTCATCCCCACAACCCTGGCCGGTGGTTGTGGGGGTCTGCGGGCGGGGGGCTTATCGGAATCTGGAAGCCCCCTTTAACAAGGTGACCCCCAGATCCCGGCCCCCCCCTGTGTGAAATGGTAAGGGGGTACATAAGTACCCCTACCATTTCACGAAGAAAGTGTCAAAAATGTTAAAAATGACAAGAGACAGTTTTTGACAATTCCTTTATTTAAATGCTTCTTCTTTCTTCTATCTTCCTTCATCTTCTGGTTCTTCTGGTTCTTCTGGCTCTTCTGGTTCTTCCTCCGGCGTCCTCGTCCAGCATCTCCTCCACGGCGTCTTCTGTCTTCTTCTCCTCGGGCCGCTCCGCACCCATGGCATGGGGGGTAGGCTCCCGCTCTTCTCTTCTTCTTTTCTTCTCTTCTTCTCTTCTTCATTTTCTTCTCCGGGCCGCTCCGCAATCCATGCTGGCATGGAGGGAGGCTCCCGCTGTGTGACGGCGCTCCTCGTCTGACAGTTCTTAAATAACGGGGGGGGAGGGGCCACCCGGTGACCCCGCCCCCCTCTGACGCACGGTGACTTGACGGGACTTCCCTGTGGCATTCCCCGTGACGTCACAGGGAAGTCCCGTCAAGTCACCGTGCGTCAGAGGGGGCGGGGTCACCGGGTGGCCCCGCCCCCCCGTTATTTAAGAACTGTCAGACGAGGAGCGCCGTCACACAGCGGGAGCCTCCCTCCATGGAATTTAGGGGGAACCCCACGTCATTTTTTTTTTTTAATTTTGGCCGGGGTTCCCCTTAATATCCATACCAGACCTGAAGGGCCTGGTATGGAATTTAGGGGGACTCCCACGTCATTTTTTTTTTTTAAATTTTGGTTCGGGGTTCCCCTTTGGGGAATTCCCATGCCGTTTTTATCAATGAACTTCTATGTGTATTGTCGGCAATGCAATAGCCGCGGGTAGTTTTAAATGAGTTTTTTCCTTCAAAATGTCATTTTGCTGTCAGACTGTTCTAAACACAGGAAACATGCGCCCCTTTACAGGCACACTATAGACACCCCCCAGGTACGAAATTTAAAGGGATATTACACTTTTATTGATTGACTTTAAGCATTATTAAAATCACTGCTCCTGAAAAAACGGCCGTTTTTAAAACTTTTTTTTGCATTGATCCATGTCCCCTGGGGCAGGACCCAGGTCCCCAAACACTTTTTATGACAATAACTTGCATATTAGCCTTTAAAATTAGCACTTTTGATTTCTCCCATAGACTTTTAAAGGGTGTTCCGCGGCATTCGAATTTGCCGCGAACACCCCAAATTGTTCGCTGTTCGGTGAACTTGCGAACAGCCAATGTTCGAGTCGAACATGAGTTCGACTCGAACTCGAAGCTCATCCCTAGTCAGGAGCTCCCATTTAAAGGGGGCCAAAAAATTGGGCTTATACCTGTACTTTACGTGTTACATCCATCAGCAGCTGTTTTTTTTTTGTTATATTACATGTGTTATGCATGTTTCTTATTTTTTTTCTCATTTTTTTTCCACCCTGTTCTTTTCAATAATGCCTCAAGATATATTAACACAGTCTGCTTTTTTGGAGGATAGATGGGTTTGCCTTTATGTCAAGCTGCACACAGGCCATAAGGTAACATATAGCGAACACAAAGAACTGGGGTTGACTTACTAAAAGGGTAGAAACTATTCACTTAGCCTGGTGAACAAGTTAAAGGTGTGCTGGACTGTACTGAGCACAGATTCGCATTTTTCAGTAATCTAAGTGAACAGTCTCTGCTTACTTAGCAAACTAACAAAAATGACTGCAATAGTGCATGTAAGTTTATTGAATTTGAAGTTGCAGAAACACAGGCAGGGAGTGATAGATCACTGGGGATGTACTTGGGTTTGAACTGAACCAGAACTTAAGTTGTCATTCCCACTCCCTGCCCTGCAGTTGTATGTACACACAGGGGTGTGGATGCTCATGATGCACTTAACCTAATGTCATTAATAGTGTCACAAGCTTCATTGCTTCACTTTTGTTGTTGTGTGTTGCATAGATCTCCAAGCTTGCTGTTCTGTCTATTCGATCCATATAAATCCCAGGACAGAAATACAACTTCTGTGGCAGATAGAAGATTAAGCTCCAAGGGGCAGATAGAAACATGTTGAGGGCGTGGCCTGGCTGGAGTCCGGGCTGAGGCTGCCATGCATTTTACTTCATGCACATGCTTCTGCTTCATGATGTGCGACTTGGATGGATCTTTTCCTTTGAGACTGCTGCAGCTTGGAGCTAGGATGTCCCAGTCCCTGCCTGCACTCACAGCAGTCTAGTTGGACCCTACCTCTCTACCTAAGCGGCACCTACATGTTGTCTATTTGGTAGACAGATAAAAGATTACATATATATTCATTTTATTGTGCATTTGATTTTTTTTTGCCTGGAGTTGAATTTTACATCAAATTGTAACATTTTCTTGGCATATTTTGACATTCATGGGCTGCTTTTATTTGTTGCCTGGATTTTCTTTAAAAATAAATATAGAAAATGTAAACTTAAAATAAATGTTAAATGTAAACTTAAAGTTTGATTGTAAAAGTCTTGAAGCCCTGTTAAAAATAAAAAAAAAAAATGGGGGAGGGGGGGCTTGGCGACCGCATTCAAGCATGGCCGCTTTCCACTAAGGCTCTGTTCACTGCCGGGCATATCCAGCGATACCGGGCTCCTCCAGCTCCACATCCACTCACCACCAGTCCCGGGAGATCTGCCACAATACAGGGCATGACATGCCGCAAGAAAGACCCGCCCTTTTTTTCACCTCACAGAGCTCCAACAAAATGGCAGCGGCCTGCACACACAGAGAGGAAGCCAGCACCTTAGCAGCTCCACAGGGAAAATGGGGCCATCCTCCTCTCCACCTAACAGCGGAGGCTCCTCTGGCTCTTCTACTTCAGCCACAAGGAGTCCAGCTAAATCTAAAGCCCACAGAGAGTCTCCCCGCACTGAAAGTCCAACTGGCAACATGGAGGTAAGCCCTGCCCAGGCTTTAGGCCCTGCAGGCCACACAGATCCTTTTGGTGCATTCCCCACAACTGGCCAACCAGTCTTTGACACAGTTTTAAAGGACATGCTTCCATTCCTGTGCTCATCCCTTCACTCTGACATGCTTTCCTGTGCTAACCAAGTAAAAGCTGAAATCCAGGATCTAGGCGAAAGAGTAGAACGGGTTGAAACATCTAAGTCCTGAATGTCTGTCTCCTTTTATACTATGATCGATGCCTATGAGGTCCACTCTAAAGAGATATCATGTGGCTGAAAAAACAAAGTGGCTGACCTGGAGGATAGGTCCAAAAGAAATAATATACAAATAAGAGGGGTCCTGGACTCAGTCCCGCTGGACCAGCTGATGCAATATGCCCACACTCTCTTCTCCACCCTGGTCCCCTCTCTGACCCCTACGGACCTCCTCCCCTGAATGGGCCAGTCCTTTCCTTCCTCTTTGTCCCCCTGCTCAGCTCCATTGCAGACTGTACATCCTGCACAGCCCTCAGTATGGGCCACCTTCTTAGACTCTCCTTATTGTTTATTCCATGCCAAGTTTTGTTTATTGCAGCATTCAGTTGGTTCCCCAATGCAAGCCTGGCCTCTCCACCTTGCATAGAAGCCTCTCTTTTACTACACCATATGTACCCTCACCTCATCGTCTCTAGTGGCCAAGACCCTGCAGTGCCCAGATCATTGCCAACCAATCACTATGCCTCTCCAATGCAGCTAAAATGTCTATCTCTTAATTTCAAGGGCCTCAAGAACCCAGCAAAGAAGTCTTCTCTTTGGAAAAAAACACTTACAGCGAAGGTGGATATTCTTTGCACCCAGCAAAGACATTTTTCGCAAAGACGCAACCGCCAAATGTACACACAAGGACTACTCACACATCTTTTTGGCCAGCAACTCAAGCAATCCATACTAGACGATGAGGGTAGATATATCATCATTACAGGAGACTTAAACTCCATGCCGCTTACCATTGTCACTATTTATGCCCCGAACCCACACCAATTGCGGTTTCTTCACAGGATCTTAAGACTTATCTCCCCTATTCGGTATGGCCAACTATTGATGTGTGGAGACTTTAATGTAACCATGGACCCTATCCTAGATTCCAGCTCGATATCAAAGGGAAGACATCAGTCTCCATGAGACCTCTTCTACAAAGATGTCTGGCGATGTCAACACGCTTGCAAAAAGGCACCACTTATATTCTCCTTTTGGTTTTTTTGTAACTGACCAATGTATTTCCCCCAGGAACCACTCATATTCTCGTATTAACTGTTTTGTAACTGACCAATGGCTTCTCCAAAGGCTGTCCTCCTCCTTCATCCATGATATTACATTGTCAGACCATGCGGCAATCTCTATCATAATTGAGGAGCGGGTCCCCCTTTCTAGAACACCTCTGTGGCGATGCAATGTTAAACTGTTACAGGACAAAATAGTCTTTCAGTATCTGCAGGACTTTTTCTCACACAATACCCACTCTGTTTCAGATCAATTCACTCTATGGAATGTCCATAAGGCTTTCATACGGGGAATTTGCATTCAACAATGAGCCAGAGCTAAAAAAAACAACACACCTTTAAGCTAAACACCCTGCTTGCAGAGATTCACTCCCTTGAATCACAAAACAAACAGCTCCCTACTCCTTCCATCTCAACATCCCTGACCTTCCTCCGAGGGAAACTGAGAGACCTACTCGCATGACAATATGACAGACACCTCTGCTCACTCAAACTCACCTATTACGCCAATGCCAGCAAGGGCGGGAAGCACTTAGCCAATAAATTAGAATCACCAAGCCAAAACCAGAATTTCCCACCTTATACACCCTACTTCCGAATGTAGGATTACTGACCGTCAGGCCATTGCAGATGAGTTTACCAACTACTATAGCGCACTTTACAACCTCAGAGAAGACCCAACTACCCCCCAGCCCTCCTCAACCGACATCCAAAGTTTTTTGATAAACTATAGCTTCCCTCTCTAACGAAGGAGCAAATCTCTATGCTTAGCACACCCTTCTCAGACTCAGACATTTCTAAATCTTTTCAATCCCTCCCCCGGCCCTGATGGCCTGCCAAATGAGTACTACAGGTTGTTTGCCCAGACCCTTATACCACACCTTAACTCTGTGTTTACCAAGGCTGCACATTCATCCTTTTTTACCCCAGAGGTGCTGAAAGTACAGGTGGTTACCTTGCCTAAACCGGGTAAAGACCCCACCACATCTGCCAACTTTCATCCAATCTCGCTGTTGAATACCGATGCAAAACTCTATGCCAAAGTATTAGCAAAACATCTGATGGAAATCTTACCTACTCTAATTCAAAAGGACCAGATGGAGTTCATTTTGGGAAGACAGACATCAGGCGTGACACATTATTAACATTATTCACTATGCAAACAAAACTCGAATGCCTTCTCTGCTTCTGTCGGTGGACGCTGGTAAGGCGCTCAATTGAGTCCACTGGTTCTACATGTCTAAGGTCTTAGAAAAATGTGGCTTTCATGGGACCATATTTACTGCTATCATGGACCTCTATTCTACCCCTTCTGCACAGGTGAACACCTACTATCCAATCCTTCTCAATCACAAACGGGACTAGACAAGGATGTCCCTTGTCTTCATCTACACTGGGGACGTAAAGTATTCAGATCCCCTTAAATTTTTCACTCTTTGTTATATTGCAGCCATTTGCTAAAATAATTTACGTTCATTTTTTTCCTCCTTAATGTACACACAGCACCCCATATTGACAGAAAAACACAGAATTGTTGACATTTTTGCAGATTTATTAAAAAAGAAAAACTGAAATATCACATGGTCCTAAGTATTCAGACCCTTTGTTGTGACACTCATATATTTAACTCAGGTGCTGTCCATTTCTTCTGATCATCCCTGAGATGGTTCTACACCTTCATTTGAGTCCAGCTGTGTTTGGTCATACTGATTGGACTTGATTAGGAAAGCCACACACCTGTCTATATAAGACCTTACAGCTCACAGTGCATGTCAGAGCAAATGAGAATCATGAGGTCAAAGGAACTGCCTGAAGAGCTCAGAGACAGAATTGTGGCAAGGCACAGATCTGGCCAAGGTTACAAAAAAATTTCTGCTGCACTTAAGGTTCCTAAGAGCACAGTGGCCTCCATAATCCTTAAATGTAAGATGTTTGGGATGACCAGAACCCTTCCTAGAGCTGGCCGTCTGGCCAAACTTTGCTATCAGGGGAGAAGAGCCTTGGTGAGAGAGGTAAAGAAGAACCCAAAGATCACTGTGGCTGAGCTCCAGAGATGCAGTCGGGAGATGGGAGAAAGTTGTAGAAAGTCAACCATCACTGCAGTCCTCCACCAGTCGGGGCCTTATGGCAGAGTGGCCCGACGGAAGCCTCTCCTCAGTGCAAGACACATGAAAGCCTGCATGGAGTTTGCTAAAAAAACACCTGAAGGACTCCAAGATGGTGAGAAATAAGATTCTCTGGTCTGATGAGACCAAGATAGAACTTGTTGGCCTTAATTCTAAGCGGTATGTGTGGAGAAAAACAGGCACTGCTCATCACCTGTCCAATACAGTCCCAACAGTGAAGCATGGTGGTGGCAGCATCATGCTGTGGGAGTGTTTTTCAGCTGCAGTGACAGGACGACTGGTTGCAATCGAGGAAAAGATGAATGCGGCCAAGTACAGGGATATCCTGAACAAAAACCTTCACCAGAGTGCTCAGGACCTCAGACTGGGCCGAAGGTTTACCTTCCAACAAGACAATGACCCTAAACACACAGCTAAAATAAGAAAGGAGTGGCTTCACAACAACTCCGTGACTGTTCTTGAATGGCCCAGCCAGAGACCTGACTTAAACTCAATTGAGCATCTCTGGAAAGACCTAAAAATGGCTGTCCACCAACATTTACCATCCAACCTGACAGAACTGGAGAGGATCTGCAAGGAGGAATGGCAGAGGATCCCCAAATCAAGGTGTGAAAAACTTGTTGCATCTTTCCCAAAAAGACTCATGGCTGTATTAGATCAAAAGGGTGCTTCTACTAAATACTGAGCAAGGGTCTGAATACTTAGGACCATGTGATATTTCCGTTTTTCTTTTTTAATAAATCTGCAAAAATGTCAACAATTCTGTGTTTTTCTGTCAATATGGGGTGCTGTGTGTACATTAATGAGGAAAAAATGAACTTAAATGATTTTAGCAAATGGTTGCAATATAACAAAGAGTGAAAAATTTAAGGGGGTCTGAATACTTTCTGTCCCCACTGTATCTTCAATCTAATGATTGAACCTCTTGCAGAGGAGATCCACTCCCACCTGGTAGTCACTGGCTTCCAGTTTGGTAAATCTACCCACAAAATAAACCTCTTTGTGGATGACATCATACTCCTAATGAAGCCCGATTCTTCTTTACCAAAGGCCTTCCACTCAGTTTAGCCATGTATCATACTACAAGGTTAATGCCACTAAGTCGCTAATCTTGGATCTAGGAGTCCGGCCCTCCACAAAACTAAATTTACAAAGACAACTCCCAATCAAGTGGTCTGAAATAGGAATCCCTTATCTCAGCATCACCTTAACTGTCTCCACTACCACCTTGATAGCTGCCAACTACATACCTTTGCTCTCCAAAATTGACAAAGAACTTAACCGAATAGCCAAATGTGAACTCTCCTGGAGAGGCAGACTGGCAGCAGCCAAGATGAACATTCTTCTCCAAATTCTCTATATGTTCAGATCGCTTGCCATCCCCGTCCCTATCCAACACTTAACATCCCTGTCTGGATCCCTCAAGTCTGTATTTGGACTGGTTGTAGGGCCAGATGTTCACACCTGTGCCTAATTAAACATAAAACAATTGGCAGAGCAGGATGTTAAGCACTACTACTGGGCTGCGCAACTAGACCAACTTAAGAACTGGTTCTCTTTCACAACACCCCCACTATGGATGGACATAGAGAATACCCTTTCTCCCACCTCAAACCTGAATCCATTTCTTCTACGGGACATCTGGGAACCATGGGACCTCAAACCCCTCTCTGATCCCGTGCAGGCATAACTGATGGCCTGGAGATATCTTATCCATGCCCCATTAAGTCCTAGATCCTCAGTCCATATTACTTACTACATTCAGATTTTTGAAACCCTGATTCCCTCTATTACGGTCAAACCCCTTCTGGCTCTTGGCATTCACAAAATCAATACACTCTTCAAGGATAACCTTGTTCTCTGTCTAGAAGAATTAATTAAGACACACCATATCCCTAGATGTCTCCACTACACATGTGTGTGAATCCTACACTACATGGCTAAACATGGCATCTGCCTTCTGGGATTTCCTCAACCAACCTGTACAAAAAAAAGTCACTATGGAGGTCACTATTGACTCCATTCACTATTATACATTTTTACATTTTATATATATATATATATATATATATATATATATATAAAATGTAAAAATGTATAATAGTGAATGTCAATAGAGTCAATAGTGACCTCCATAGTGACTTTTTTTTGTACAGGTTGGTTGAGGAAATCCCAGAAGGCAGATGCCATGTTTAGCCAATAGGTTTTGTTGGGTACCTTAAAAATGCAATGCAATATGGCACAGTACGTCCCCCAGATATGTAATTTCCTGCTTGTGTGATTTTCCCAGAAGTCTGCACTAGGACTCTGCAACAAAGTTTGTTAAAATAATTGCAATGTACATAGATCACCCAAAGTATTTTTTTTTCTCAACAAAAGTGGAGTTGGTCTTTTAAGTTCCATTTGTTTGGCTCCCCAAGAAAGGGTAGGAAAAGAAAGAAAGAAAGAAAAAGAAAGAAAGAAAGAAAGAAAGAAAGAAAGAAAGAAAGAAAGAAAGAAAGAAAGAAAGAAAGAAAGAAAGAAAGAAAGAAAGAAAGAAAGAAAGAAAGAAAGAAAGAAAGAAAGAAAGAAAAAGAAAGATAAAGCCAGGGAACGTTCTATTCACCATTTTATGAAGAAGTCCAAAATATTAACTCAACCTTACTTTTCAGTTCGGCGATCTACTGCAATCTGTCTTTTATGGTGCCATGTTAAATCACAGCTTAATGTAGCTTAAGGATACGCGTTGCCTTTGGTTATTCTGCTATGTTCTTTGTTAATGGAGTTTCCTTCTTGCTACACTTACTTTTTGACAAAAGGCCTATCAAGGTCCTTTTTGAAAGGTTTTATATATTGTACCAAGCTTTCTCATGACACGTTGAAAAATGCGGTGCTCATTGCAGTCACAAAGGACAAGCTACTACATTTTTGGAAGTATAAGAGGTTACTGTAAGAAGAAATATTTTGCTAGGATCATCGCTATGTCTTTTCCTCCCCGTAAATCATTTCATTTGAAATTCACAGTACTCTTAAGAGACTTTTACAAAGCAGCGTACATTTACACTATTGTGCTGTTGCTAAATGATATACTCTGGATTGTTATTATTCTGTTGCAGCCTCTGTTGTGAAAAGTTCATATGCTGGAAACCTGTGTATGCACATCACAAATTTGTGATTGAGTCATTATGTTAATTCAGTGACATGAATATGGAACAGCTGGAAAGATATGTCAATATTATGAGTGTAACAAAGCAACAGCTATGCAAACCTTTATTAGAATTTGTAAAAAACTGAGATTTATTCAGGGAAGCTTTCTACATTGCTCACCTTGGATCTCTTACTACTCCTACTAAAGCATTTTGCTATGTATTAGTCATTTTAAAAATCCACAGTTAAAGCTCAGCTCTAACCAAAACTTTTTTATTTTTCATTTTTTATAGCATTAAAAAGGTTAAAACCTTTGTGAGATTTCCATTGCTGTCTGTATTCCTGTTTGGGAGAAATCACCTTAATTCATGTCCTATGGACAAACGGGATGCACGATGAAGGAAGACTTGCTCTACGGTGACACAGAAAAGAAATTCTGACAGAGATACTAAGGCAGGCCATACATGGTTCGAATTTCGAAAGAACTTTTATTTGAAAATCTTATCTAAGTATTTTCGTTCATATTTTGCACCATTGGTGGGCTGCAGCAACAAGCGATTTTCGTGCGGCCATCAAATTTGAGTAATCGGACATGTTGGAAATTTTTTGAAAAACGAACAGTTTTCTAATAAATGATGAGAGAATCGTGCGAGAAATCTAATCGAAAAAGAAATGCGCATGTGCAAGAAAAGAAAATTCAGGGAAAGAAAAGATTCCCAGACACGAAAATTCTTTTCTGTAGCAACATGAGGTGAAATTGAAGGTTTGGTTGGTCAAATTTCAAAATCAATGGGAGCACCATTGGATCACAAAACGCACAAATTTTCTGATTTTCAAAAGAAAATTCTTTCAAAATTTGACCATGTATGGCCAGACTAACTTCTCATCACTATTCATAAAATGAACCTAGCATCATATTTATTATGTTATGTTACAGTAGAACTAAAGGCAAAACTTTTTAAAAATTATTTTGTAGAGATTAGAGATTATTTTTATAGAGGGTTATAACTCCTGTTTATTATTTATTATTCTGTTTTGTTTTTACATCTGCTTCCCATTGGGGAGATTTTCCCACACTTTCCCTATACTTTCTGTCCTATAGTCAAAACAGGAAAGGAGCAAACATCCAGGGTCTCCAGAGCTAGTGTCCCCATTGGAAGATTTCCCCTCTAAACCTGTTCTGGTGACAGCCTAAAATTTGAGATTTCCCTAATGGGGGAAAAGACAACATCAAAAACCCAACAAGATTTTCAATACCTCTCCACTCTAGCCAAAACAAAAAAAATACCCTTAAAAGCAAAAAAAAAAAGAAATTTTAACCTTAAGAAAAAAAAATTGTGACATCAGAGGTTGCTCCGGCCCTCCAAGGGCATAGAGATGAGTGGGGGCTATCTTACCCAAACTCGACTTCCTAACTAGCCATCAGCTATACTGGATTGGTTCCCAGCTTACCATCGGCTTCAGTAAGCTCGGAATTGACTGGGAAGTGGCGGGGGGGGGCACCTCTCCCGCCGCCTATAAAAGTGACCTTGTGGTGAATGCGCCACTGGAACCACTCTTATCCAAAAGCCGGCTGCCTAACGAAAAAAAAAAAAAAGATATCAGGATTATGGCAGCTAGCTGCTGTAATAACAATGGTATTTAACATCAAATTAATGACATACATTTACAGTTAGGTGGCAAACTGACCACACTAGGCATGAGAGCACAGTGTGGTCAGTTTTTTGGCTGTGCTGGGAGCTCAGACGGCTCTCATCCAATCAGATTTGTGCTGACACTCCTTCTTACACTACTGTTCACTGGGAGGACCAGTGTGCTTTTGTTTCTCTTCCCTCAGTTTTCCAAGATCCTTATGCAGCTGAGAACAGAGGTTATGTGATCACATATAAAAAATGGGAGAAAGGTATTTATATTTTTTTTATATGTACACACAAATGTTTTGCCTTTCATTTCTATTTTAAACTGAGTTGTTTTACAAGGTGAGGTTTTACATATATTTTCAAACTGCTATTAGCTGTGTATGAGACACCACTGGGTTTGTTCTTCTATAACAACTTATTATTTATAGATTTTAATGTCTTTAGACATCCAAAAAGTAAAAAAAAAAAAGTGCACTGTAAATGCTAAAAACATAAAATGTACATACTGGGCTTATACTTACGTAAGTAATAATTGCAAGCTGATGTCAATGCATGCACTGTTTAATTGGGCAACAGTGTGGCAGGTAAGGTTTAATGCTGATAAATGTAAGGTTATGCACTTGAGGGCTAGGAATATGCATGCATCATACAAAACTTGGGGAGTGCAACTGGGGGAAATCAATGGTGGAGATTAGGGATGAGCCGAACACCCCCCTGTTCGGTTCGCACCAGAACATGCGAACAGGAAAAAAGTTCGTTCGAACATGCGAACACCGTTAAAGTCTATGGGACACGAACATGAATAATCAAAAGTGCTAATTTTCAAGGCTTATATGCAAGTTATTGTCATAAAAAGTGTTTGGGGACCTGGGTCCTGCCCCAGGGGACATGGATCAATGCAAAAAAAAGTTTTAAAAACGGCCGTTTTTTCAGGAGCAGTGATTTTAATAATGCTTAAAGTCAAACAATAAAAGTGTAATATCCCTTTAAATTTCGTACCTGGGGGGTGTCTATAGTGTGCCTGTAAAGGGGCGCATGTTTCCTGTGTTTAGAACAGTCTGACAGCAAAATGACATTTTGAAGGAAAAAACTCATTTAAAACTACCCGCGGCTATTGCATTGCCGACAATACACATAGAAGTTCATTGATAAAAACGGCATGGGAATTCCCCAAAGGGGAACCCCGAACCAAAATTAAAAAAAAAAAATGACGTGGGGGTCCCCCTAAATTCCATACCAGGCCCTTCAGGTCTGGTATGGATATTAAGGGGAACCCCGGCCAAAATTTAAAAAAAAAATGACGTGGGGTTCCCCCTAAATTCCATACCAGACCCTTCAGGTCTGGTATGGATTTTAAGGGGAACCCCGCGCCAAAAAAAAAAAAAAAAAAACGGCGTGGGGTCCCCCCAAAAATCCATACCAGACCCTTATCCGAGCACGCAACCTGGCAGGCCGCAGGAAAAGAGGGGGGGACGAGAGTGCGGCCCCCCCTCCCTCCTGAACCGTACCAGGCCACATGCCCTCAACATTGGGAGGGTGCTTTGGGGTAGCCCCCCAAAACACCTTGTCCCCATGTTGATGAGGACAAGGGCCTCATCCCCACAACCCTGGCCGGTGGTTGTGGGGGTCTGCGGGCGGGGGGCTTATCGGAATCTGGAAGCCCCCTTTAACAAGGTGACCCCCAGATCCCGGCCCCCCCCCTGTGTGAAATGGTAAGGGGGTACATAAGTACCCCTACCATTTCACGAAAAAAGTGTCAAAAATGTTAAAAATGACAAGAGACAGTTTTTGACAATTCCTTTATTTAAATGCTTCTTCTTTCTTCTATCTTGCTTCATCTTCTGGTTCTTCTGGCTCTTCTGGTTCTTCTGGTTCTTCCTCCGGCGTTCTCGTCCAGCATCTCCTCCGCGGCGTCTTCTGTCTTCTTCTCCTCGGGCCGCTCCGCACCCATGGCATGGGGGGGAGGCTCCCGCTCTTCTCTTCTTCTCTTCTTCTCTTCTTCTTTTCTTCTTTTCTTCTTTTCTTCTCTTCTTCTTCATTTTCTTCTCCGGGCCGCTCCGCAATCCATGCTGGCATGGAGGGAGGCTCCCGCTGTGTGACGGCGCTCCTCGTCTGACAGTTCTTAAATAACAGAGGGGGGCGGGGCCACCCGGTGACCCCGCCCCCCTCTGACGCACGGTGACTTGACGGGACTTCCCTGTGACGTCACGGGGAATGCCACAGGGAAGTCCCGTCAAGTCACCGTGCGTCAGAGGGGGGCGGGGTCACCGGGTGGCCCCGCCCCCCTCCGTTATTTAAGAACTGTCAGACGAGGAGCGCCGTCACACAGCGGGAGCCTCCCTCCATGCCAGCATGGATTGCGGAGCGGCCCGGAGAAGAAAATGAATAGGAAGAAGAGAAGAAGAGAAGAAGAGAAGAAGAGAAGAAAAGAAGAAGAGAAGAAGAGAAGAGCGGGAGCCTCCCCCCCATGCCATGGGTGCGGAGCGGCCCGAGGAGAAGAAGACAGAAGACGCCGCGGAGGAGATGCTGGACGAGAACGCCGGAGGAAGAACCAGAAGAACCAGAAGAGCCAGAAGAACCAGAAGATGAAGCAAGATAGAAGAAAGAAGAAGCATTTAAATAAAGGAATTGTCAAAAACTGTCTCTTGTCATTTTTAACATTTTTGACACTTTTTTCGTGAAATGGTAGGGGTACTTATGTACCCCCTTACCATTTCACACAGGGGGGGGGCCGGGATCTGGGGGTCACCTTGTTAAAGGGGGCTTCCAGATTCCGATAAGCCCCCCGCCCGCAGACCCCCACAACCACCGGCCAGGGTTGTGGGGATGAGGCCCTTGTCCTCATCAACATGGGGACAAGGTGTTTTGGGGGGCTACCCCAAAGCACCCTCCCAATGTTGAGGGCATGTGGCCTGGTACGGTTCAGGAGGGAGGGGGGGCCGCACTCTTGTCCCCCCCTCTTTTCCTGCGGCCTGCCAGGTTGCGTGCTCGGATAAGGGTCTGGTATGGATTTTTGGGGGGACCCCACGCCGTTTTTTTTTTTTTTTTTTGGCGCGGGGTTCCCCTTAAAATCCATACCAGACCTGAAGGGTCTGGTATGGAATTTAGGGGGAACCCCACGTCATTTTTTTTTTTAAATTTTGGCCGGGGTTCCCCTTAATATCCATACCAGACCTGAAGGGCCTGGTATGGAATTTAGGGGGACCCCCACGTCATTTTTTTTTTTTTAATTTTGGTTCGGGGTTCCCCTTTGGGGAATTCCCATGCCGTTTTTATCAATGAACTTCTATGTGTATTGTCGGCAATGCAATAGCCGCGAGTAGTTTTAAATGAGTTTTTTCCTTCAAAATGTCATTTTGCTGTCAGACTGTTCTAAACACAGGAAACATGCGCCCCTTTACAGGCACACTATAGACACCCCCCAGGTACGAAATTTAAAGGGATATTACACTTTTATTGATTGACTTTAAGTATTATTAAAATCACTGCTCCTGAAAAAACGGCCGTTTTTAAAACTTTTTTTTGCATTGATCCATGTCCCCTGGGGCAGGACCCAGGTCCCCAAACACTTTTTATGACAATAACTTGCATATTAGCCTTTAAAATTAGCACTTTTGATTTCTCCCATAGACTTTTAAAGGGTGTTCCGCGGCATTCGAATTTGCCGCGAACACCCCAAATTGTTCGCTGTTCGGTGAACTTGCGAACAGCCAATGTTCGAGTCGAACATGAGTTCGACTCGAACTCGAAGCTCATCCCTAGTGGAGATGGATCTGAGTTTTTTGGTAGATCATGAGCATAATAATAGCATGCAATGCCAAATCCTTTCATGTATTAAGAGAGGTATGGACTCAAGAGGGAGAGATATCATTTTGCCTCCCAAAGGAGGAGGAGCCACGTCCTGACGTCACCGCTATTCGTGTAGTCCCGGAAGCTACGGGCTGATTTTGGAGCCGGCCGGCTTTTCTTTTATGCTGTTATTTATCTGCTGATCCGTAAGTGTTCATTTGGCATAAGTTTTATTCAATAAATGTCATATGGTTTTACGCTATGTGGAGCATTTTGTTGTTTCTTATGATAAACACGGTACTCTGCATTACTCTGCTGGGATATATGACGTGGAGCCTGTTGGACGTGATGCCATCTAGTGCCTGTCTGTGAAATCCCGGGCTGGGGTTACAGCCGTCTGCTCAGTGCGGTCCCTTGTACTCAGGGACCAACTCCCTCTGGTAAGCGGCAGCATTTTCTTCAAGGTAGAGGTCCCATCTATGGACTTTTTGCTCACTGCAACGAGAACTTTCATCACTTATCACCTTTGGGGATATTTTTCATGTTTTTTCAATTTATGGACTAGTATAATTTTTGCAATTTATGTCACTTTGTTGTGGACCAATTGGATGGACATTGTTCTAAATATTATATCTGTTCGTGTGTTTGGCTCATAGGTGTACTATAACACCATTTGGGTCTTTCAGTATTTATATAATTTAAGTTTGTGGCACTTATCTGTGTTTTGTTTTACATTTTACTAGGGCGACTTTTTTCTTATTATTCTGTTTTGTGCTGTATAACACTTTAGTCGCTGCTCCAACATTATTTTTATTTAGATTGTTAGCGCAGTATTTTATTTACGAATATCACAATCTACCTTTCTCAAATCACAGAAAGCCTTGCATTCAGTAAAAATAATGCAAGGCTTTTTCTGAATAGAGTAGGTATACAATGAGTGACCTGCTGTGATCATTGCACTGGAGCTGGAAATTTGGTGCTTACAGCACTGTGGGGACCGAAGGAAAGCAAACATTTTTCTGCAACAAGCAGCATCTAATTGTAAGACAGGCATGCAACAAGCAGCAACCAATTGTATGGCGGGCATCAATTGAGGTAATTTATTTTTACACAGCAAATGCCTAAAAATGTTCTTTCTGGAATTCAGCTTTAACCCCTTCAGATCCGCACTATAGCTGAATGACGGCTACAGCGCAAATCTACTTTGCCAGGAGGCCGTCAATAGACATCCTCCCCTTTGCACGCTCCCCGCGTGCAGGGCACGCGCTGTGATCACCGAGTCAACAAGACTCGGGTGATCATAGATCGGAGTAAGGGGTCGATCTCCACCCCTTACCACGTGATCAGCTGTCAGCCAATGACAGCTGATCACGTGATGTAAAAAGAAGATCGGTAATCATTTTTTTTCTTCTCACGCTGACAGGGTGAGGAGAAAGAAAAGCCGATCACCGGCTCCTGTTGAAGGGACATCGGTCCCAAAGAGGAAGAGACACAGTCGCCTCATCTGTGCCGGCCAGTACGCCTGCCAGTGCCACCTACCAGTGCCCACAGTGCCACGAATCAGTGCCCACAGTGCAACAAATCAGTGCCCATCAGTACATAACAGTGCCAGCAATCAGTGCCACATATCAATGCCCATGAGTGCCACCTATCAATGCCCACCAGTGGTGCCAATCAGTGTCTCATCAGTGCCACCTAGCAGTGCTGCCTATCAGTGTCACCTACCAGTGCCCATCACTGCCACCCATTAGTGCCCATCAGTGCCACCCATCAGTGCCAGCTATCAGTGCCACCTATCAGTGCCACCTATTAGTGCTCTTCAGTGCCACCCATCAGTGCCACCCATCAGTGCCACCTCTCAGTGCCCACCAATGCCACCTATCAGTGCCCACCAGTGCCACCTCATCAGTGCCCACCTGTGCTGCCTATTAGTGCCCATCAGTGCCGCCTTATCAGTGCTGCCTTATCAGTGCCCATCAATGCAGCCTATTGGTGCCCATCAGGGCAGCCTCAACAGCGTACATCAATTAAGGAGAAAAATTACCTGTTTGCAAAATTTATTAACAAAATATAAAACGGTTTTGTATTTTTTTTTTTAAATTTTAGTCTTTTTAAATTTTTTTAACAAAAAATAAAAAACGCAGAGCTGATCAAATACCACCCAAAGAAAGCTCTATTTGTGGGGAAAAAAAATGATAAAAATTCAATTCATTTCGGTACAGTGTTGTATGACTGAGCAATTGTCGTTCAAAGAGTGACATCGCTAAAAGCTGAAAATTGGTCTGAGCAGGAGGGGGGTTTAAGTGCTTACAATTGGTTGCTGGGTTTAGGTGGTTATTGTGCTCCCCTCTAAGTAACTTTTTTTCCATTTCACTACCTGCTGCTTTTTTAAACCTGCGTTTTTTTTTCTTTTTTTGACAAAACAATAAAAGTAATGCGCTGTTTCCACCAAACATACTTGGCGCCTTTGAGGGAAGGTAAACTTTGTCTGGTTTGTGAACTGGTAATGGGGTTTACCATGGTGCATGTAAAAAAGGGTCAGACACAGCCTAAAATATATAGTACATTATTGGAAAAAAAACACAAAACTATTCTCCTCACTCTCCAATTTACTTTACTGTGTAACCCTCAGTGAAATGATCTCCTGTTTGTTCCCAAATTTTTTCAAAATTTAAAACCATAGATCTCATCCAATAAGCTCTGAATACTATGAGCTGGGAAAAAAAAAAAACATTTTCAGTTTGTGATTGTTTCATTTTCCTTATTTTCATGATGTAATTCATTATTAGAAATGAAGAAAGAAATATAGTTCCACTTTTATACAAATTTAAATTATATAGAGAGTGCCACAACAATAATAAATGTTAAATTATGGTACCTTCGTTCCAACAATATGAAAGAGAAAGTGAGAAAGGGAGGCTATGGTGGACTTTAATGGTACCGTACAAAGACTGAGGGGGCTCACTATTCATAGCAACATTGGTGGATATCTCTATATACATTTTTCTCCCTTCCCCATGGGTTTTTATGATCCTTCTCAATTTTTCAAGGTGAGACAAGCGTATCTAGTGTATTTTGTTACACAATGGTGCTTGTGGCTTGTTTTGCTACATGTAATGATGCCTTTATATTACCCTGTACATATCTGTTGGTTCTGGTTACAGACTACCTTGAGAACTGTTTGAACAGAGTCCCAACATCCATTCTTATATGAGATATATCTGTGTGTGATACACAGATGCGTTAAGGTAGAGTGTAAATATATATACATATATACAGTATCTCACAAAGGTAAGTACACCCCTCACATTTTTGTAAATATTTTATTATATCTTTTCATGTGACAACATTGAAGAAATTACACTTTGCTACAATGTAAAGTAGTGAGAGTACAGCTTGTATAACAGTGTAAATTTGCTGTCCCATCAAAATAACAACACACAGCCATTAATGTCTAAACCGCTGGCAACAAAATTGAGTACACCCCTAAGTGAAAATGTCCAGATTGGGCCCAATTAGTAATTTTCCCTCCCCAGTGTCATTTGACTCGTTAGCGTTACAAGGTCTCAGGTGTGAATGAGGAGCAGGTGTGTTAAATTTGGTGTTATCACTCTCACCCTCTCATACTGGTCACTGGAAGTTCAACATGGCACCTCATGGCCAAGAACTCTCTGAGGATCTGGAAAAAAGAATTTTTGTTCTACATATAGATGGTCTGGACTATAAGAAGATTGCCAAGTCCCTAAAACTGAGCTGCAGCACGGTTGCTAAGACCATACAGCGGTTTAACAGGATAGGTTCCACTCAGAACAGGCCTCGCCATGGTCGACCAAAGAAGTTGAATGCACATGCTCAGCGTCATATTCAGAGGTTGTCTTTGGGAAATAGACATAGGAGTGCTGCCAGCATTGCTGCAAAGGTTGAATGGGTGGGGGGGTCAGCCTGTAAGTGCTCAGACCATACGCCGCACACTGCATCAAGTTGGTCTGCATGGCTGTCATCCCAAAAGGAAGCCTCTTCTAAAGATGATGCACAAGAAAGTCCACAAACAGTTTGATGAAGACAAGCAGACTAGGGACATGGATTACTGGAACCATGTCCTGTGGTCTGATGAGACCAAGATAAACTTATTTAGTTCAGATGGTGTCAAGCATGTGTGGCGGCAACCAGGTGAGAAGTACAAAGACAACTGTGTCTTGCCTACAGTCAAGCATGGTGATGGGATTGTCATGGTCTGGGGCTAGATGAGTGCTGCCAGCACTGGGGAGCTACAGTTCATTGAGGGAACCATGAATTCCAACATGTACTGTGACATACTAAAGCAGAGCATGATCCCCTCCCTTCGGAGTATTCCAGCATGATAATGACCCCAAACACACCTCTAAGACGACCACTGCCTTGTTAAAGAACTGAGGATAAAGGTGATGGACTGGCCAAGCATGTCTCCAGACCTAAACCCTGCGGGGAATTCTCAAATGGAGGGTAGAGGAGCGCAAGGTCTCTAACCTCCACCAGTTCCGTGATGTCATCATGGAGGAGTGAAAGAGGACTCCAGTGGCAACCTGTGAAGCTCTGGTGAACTCCATGCCCAATAGGGTTAAGGCAGTGCTAGAAAATAATGGTGGCAACACAAAATATTGACACTTTGGGCCCAATTAGGACATTTTCACTTAGGGGTGTACTCACTTTTGTTGCCAGCAGTTTAGACTTTAATGGCTGTGTGTTGAGTTATTTTGAGGGGACAGCAAATTTACACTGTTATACAAGCTGTATACTCATGTTCGACTCGAACATTGGCTGTTCGCAAGTTCGCCGAACAGCGAACAATTTGGGGTGTTCGGGGCAAATTCGAATGCCGCGGAACACCCTTTAAAAGTCTATGGGAGAAATCAAAAGTGCTAATTTTAAAGGCTAATATGCAAGTTATTGTCATAAAAAGTGTTTGGGGACCCAGGTCCTGCCCCAGGGGACATGGATCAATGCAAAAAAAGTTTTAAAAACGGCCGTTTTTTCAGGAGCAGTGATTTTAATAATGCTTAAAGTCAAACAATGAAAGTGTAATATCCCTTTAAATTTCGTACCTGTGGGGTGTCTATAGTATGCCTGTAAAGGGGCGCATGTTTCCTGTGTTTAGAACAGTCTGACAGCAAAATGACATTTTGAAGGAAAAAACTCATTTAAAACTACCCGCGGCTATTGCATTGCCGACAATACACATAGAAGTTCATTGATAAAAACGGCATGGGAATTCCCCAAAGGGGAACCCCGAACCAAAATAAAAAAAAAAAATGACGTGGGAGTCCCCCTAAATTCCATACCAGGCCCTTCAGGTCTGATATGGATATTAAGGGGAACCCCGGCCAAAATGTAAAAAAAAAATGACGTGGGGTTCCCCCTAAATTCCATACCAGACCCTTCAGGTCTGGTATGGATTTTAAGGGGAACCCCGCGCCAAAAAAAAAAAAAAACGGCGTGGGGTCCCCCCAAAAATCCATACCAGACCCTTATCCGAGCATGCAACCTGGCAGGCCGCAGGAAAAGAGGGGGGGACGAGAGTGCGGCCCCCCCTCCTGAACCGTACCAGGCCACATGCCCTCAACATTGGGAGGGTGCTTTGGGGTAGCCCCCCAAAACACCTTGTCCCCATGTTGATGAGGACAAGGGCCTCATCCCCACAACCCTGGCCGGTGGTTGTGGGGGTCTGCGGGCGGGGGGCTTATCGGAATCTGGAAGCCCCCTTTAACAAGGGGACCCCCAGATCCCGGCCCCCCCTGTGTGAAATGGTAAGGGGGTACTTACCCCTACCATTTCACTAAAAAACTGTCAAAAATGTTAAAAATGACAAGAGACAGTTTTTGACAATTCCTTTATTTAAATACTTCTTCTTTCTTCTATCTTCCTTCATCTTCTGGTTCTTCTGGTTCTTCTGGCTCTTCTGGTTCTTCCTCTGGCGTTCTCGTCCAGCATCTCCTCCGCGGCGTCTTCTATCTTGTTCTCCTCGGGCCGCTCCGCACCCATGGCATGGGGGGGAGGCTCCCGCTCTTCTCTTCTTCTTTTCTTCTCTTCTTCTCTCCTTCATTTTCTTCTCCGGGCCGCTCCGCACCCATGCTGGCATGGAGGGAGGCTCCCGCTGTGTGACGGCGCTCCTCGTCTGACAGTTCTTAAATAATGGGGGGCGGGGCCACCCGGTGACCCCACCCCCCTGTGACGCACGGTGACTTGACGGGACTTCCCTGTGACGTCACGGGGAATGCCACAGGGAAGTCCCGTCATGTCCCGTGCGTCATTGGGGGGCGGGGTCACCGGGTGGCCCCGCCCCCCATTATTTAAGAACTGTCAGACGAGGAGCGCCGTCACACAGCGGGAGCCTCCCTCCATGCCAGCATGGGTGCGGAGCGGCCCGGAGAAGAAAATGAAGAAGAGAAGAAGAGAAGAAAAGAAGAAGAGAAGAAGATGAAGAAGATGAAGAGAAGAGCGGGAGCCTCCCCCCCATGCCATGGGTGCGGAGCGGCCCGAGGAGAAGAAGATAGAAGACGCCACGGAGGAGATGCTGGACGAGAACGCCGGAGGAAGAACCAGAAGAGCCAGAAGAACCAGAAGAACCAGAAGATGAAGGAAGATAGAAGAAAGAAGAAGTATTTAAATAAAGGAATTGTCAAAAACTGTCTCTTGTCATTTTTAACATTTTTGACAGTTTTTTAGTGAAATGGTAGGGGTAAGTACCCCCTTACCATTTCACACGGGGGGGGCCGGGATCTGGGGGTCCCCTTGTTAAAGGGGGCTTCCAGATTCCGATAAGCCCCCCGCCCGCAGACCCCCACAACCACCGGCCAGGGTTGTGGGGATGAGGCCCTTGTCCTCATCAACATGGGGACAAGGTGTTTTGGGGGGCTACCCCAAAGCACCCTCCCAATGTTGAGGGCATGTGGCCTGGTACGGTTCAGGAGGGGGGGCGCACTCTCGTCCCCCCCTCTTTTCCTGCGGCCTGCCAGGTTGCGTGCTCGGATAAGGGTCTGGTATGGATTTTGGGGGGACCCCACGCCGTTTTTTTTTTTTTTTTTTCTGGCGCGGGGTTCCTAATAAAAAACAATACCAGACCTGAAGGGTCTGGTATGGAATTTAGGGGGAACCCCAAGTCATTTTTTTTTAATTTTGGCCGGGGTTCCCCTTAATATCCATACCAGACCTGAAGGGCCTGGTATGGAATTTAGGGGGACTCCCACGGCCTTTTTTTTTTTAAATTTTGGTTCGGGGTTCCCCTTTGGGGAATTCCCATACCGTTTTTATCAATGAACTTCTATGTGTATTGTCGGCAATGCAATAGCCGCGGGTAGTTTTAAATGAGTTTTTTCCTTCAAAATGTCATTTTGCTGTCAGACTGTTCTAAACACAGGAAACATGCGCCCCTTTACAGGCATACTATAGACACCCCCCAGGTACGAAATTTAAAGGGATATTACACTTTTATTGTTTGACTTTAAGCATTATTAAAATCACTGCTCCTGAAAAAACAGCCGTTTTTAAAACTTTTTTTTGCATTGATCCATGTCCCCTGGGGCAGGATCCAGGTCCCCAAACACTTTTTATGACAATAACTTGCATATTAGCCTTTAAAATGAGCACTTTTGATTATTCATGTTCGTGTCCTATAGGCTTTAACGGTGTTCGCGTGTTCGAACGAACTTTTTTCCTGTTCGCATGTTCTGGTGCGAACCAAACAGGGGGGTGTTCGGCTCATCCCTACTAACTACTTTACATTGTAGGAAAGTGTCAATTATTCAGTGTTGTCACATGAAAAGATACAATAAAATATTTACAAAAATGTGAGGGGAGTACTCACTTTTGTGAGATACTGTATATATATATATTTATATCTCCCTTTGAACCATGGCCCTTGTGGGCCTTTTGATAATGCAATGCAGCACTGAATACTTATCTATACATGTTGTTACCCTCTAGACCCAAACTATCCTATAGAGATCCTATCAGGAATTTTGAAGCCCCCTTGACTGAGCCAAGCCCCTTTGGTATGGTCATTTATTACTGATTGTTTATTACTGTTGACCATCCATGCTATTCTGGTCAAACCACATTATCATCCTAAAACATATTCTATCTTTTAATAGATCTTTATCTAGGGTCCTGTGCCTTGGCAGGGGCTCCTATCCCCTCTGGGGTGGGCCATCCTCCCTTGGGCCTCCGGCAGTTCAGCGTTCTGGGTAAGATGATTGTTTCGGGGGGTACCCACAGCAGATACTCATTTTACATTATATTATGTTATCTCAATACTGTTATATGCTACGTTTAACTAATGTATGCTCTCTTTATCTCATAGTTATATGATAATCACCTTATAATCCTTGTATATATGTACAATAAAGCTCCTGAAGAAGCCGTAAATGTAGAGTAATCAATACACAGATGGTGTTAATGTTCTAGTCACCACACTTCGTTGTGATCACACAACTAAAGCCTGTTTAATTATCATTGCCGGTTTTAATACTCTATTGTTAAATGTATATACAGTATCTCATGTAAGTGAGTACACCCCTCACATTTTTGTAAAAATTCTACTATATCTTTTCATGTGACAACACTGAAGAAATGACACTTTGCTACAAAGTAAAGTAGTGAGAGTACAGTTTGTATAACAGTGTAAATTTTCTGTCCCCTCAAAATAACCCAACACACAGCCATTAATGTCTAAACCGCTGGCAACAAAAGTGAGTACACTCCTAGGTGAAAATGTCCAAATGTCCAGACTAAGGAGGGGTGTACTCACTTTTGTGAGATACTGTATATATTTTTGTAATAAAATTCATCAAATATTTTATTTACGACTGTCCATTTTAGTTGTACGGTAGCATTAAATTCCACCATAGCCTCCCTTTCTCACTTTCTCTTTCAAATTTAAATTATAATGCAATCATTTTTTTTTTAATGAATAAAACCTTTCTTGAAAAAAAAGGCACCTTTCATGTTGTTACACAACAATTATTCAGTTTTGGGTAGATGCCATTTGTTTGAATTATTGTCATCCTACATGTTTTGGGATCTCCAGCAATAACCTCTCCCATTGAGAGTTTGAGACTCTAATCCAGGTCTAAGTTTTACAGAAGCCAAGCAAGGGAGTTTCACTTATTCTTTTTAATACCTGATTAGGTGAAATAATTATATAGATTGCATCCACAAGAGAGAGACTCCCCATAAAAGTCAACAAAAATGGATGGGGCAAGGCACCCAGAAAATGACAAGCATACCCAAAATAGAAAAAATAGTTTGCATAAAATCATACCATGGCTGAGAAAATAACTATCACTGATCTGTTATGATTTATTTGTTATGTTTTTTTATAGCAATATAGGCAGGCACGGGAATGTAACATCACAGTTTAAAGACTGTGGTCATGCATAATGTTTCACAATTCACAGATCTATAGATGCAACCATGGAATACAATTAGATGCAATACAGGTACATTAGAGTAGTGAACAGAACATTAGTTAGGTGGAAAATAGTATCTGAAAGCTATCCAAAGAATAAGGGAAAGTTAGCAGGTGTAGCCTTTTCTGATGTGGTATTAGCCAACTGTGTTTGAATATCTTAGAGCTGCACAAACTGTTGGTGCTATATAAATTCTGTAAAATAATAATAATTTTGATCAAGAGAAGGGCATTGGTAAAAGAAATCAGGGAAGTTATAATAACAGGATGGGGGGGGGGGTGATAAATAGTGAGATAGGGGGTGTGCCAGGTGGGTATGTCCACTATCTCCTAAATGCTTTAAACCTAAATAAAGGAGGGTACACAAGGTATAGGGACCGTATGGGGGATATGTCTGCGTAGGGGGTAATGTGACTTAAGGTGCAAAATGGGCAGGAACATTCTTGTTGCTAAAAGACTCATAAGAAGGAGAGGTTAGCAGAAAGATGCATCAGATCTGAGTCAGCCAACCAAGAGTTCTTTCAATTTATCTGTAGAGGAAAATTCTAACCAATAGAACCAAGTCTTACAAAACTTGGTGTTCAGGCCTTTGAAGGGAGCTAGTCAAATTCTTCATGAGATTGATATCCTCAACACGGCACAGCCAATGTTGTACTGTCAGATGGAAGGGGGATTTCCACAGAGCCCGGATGCAAAAGAAACCTCACTGATCCTTTTTTAACAAAGGAGTCATTTCAAGCCTAAACTAAAACATACAGTACATCTTACTGCAAGTGTCAAGGGAAACATATCAGTGTATGCTACTACCATATTTATAACACAGACATCAAAGAATTAAAAGTGCATAGATATTAACACGTTTTCAGAAAGAAAAAAACTTCCCTGCAATATACTAGGATTTCCTTCCAGATGCATCAAAAATAAAGATTAAATCAAATGACTGAACGAATGCCAAAAAATATTGGCAAGCATTTTTATGGTGGATTGAATAACTATTTCATAATCTATTCAGGTTTATAGTGAGGACCTATGACCTATAATTATTACTGGTAGAAATCTTACATTGGTCAAGACTGATTCAAATAATAACCTCCACAGACAATTTAAAACTATAAGGAGAATTTAAGGTTGTGAAATGATGATCAATGTGTACCTTTAAATTACCTTATGGTTAAACATTTTCTTATTAAAGAGATTCTGTCACCATCTAAAATACAGTTTGGAAATCTCTATTTAGTGTGCCCTGTACACACGGTCGGATTTTCCGACGGAAAATGTGTGATAGGACCTTGTTGTCGGAAATTCCAACCGTGTGTGGGCTCCATCACACATTTTCCATCAGAATTTCCGACACACAAAGTTTGAGAGCAGGTTATAAAATTTTCAGACAACAAAATCCGTTGTCGGAATTTCCGATCGTGTGTATACAAATCCAACGCACAAAGTTCCATGCATGCTCAGAATAAATTAAGAGACGAAAGCTATTGGCTACTGCCCCGTTTATAGTCCTGTATTATATACAGGTTTTATAGTACGTGTATTATGTCACCATGTTCAGAACGATCAGATTTTCCGACAACTTTGTGTGACCGTGTGTATGCAAGACAAGTTTGAGCCAACATCCGTCGGAAAAAATCCATGGATTTTGTTGTCGGAATGTCCGATCAATGTCCGACCGTGTGTACAGGGCATAACTCTGCCTGCTGCATCAGCATGTCCCCGATCAATGTGTTGAATTCTGAAGGGTTTCATTAAAAGAAGGAAACCCTTTGTTTGGGCACTTTCTATTATGTGGTGACTACTGTCCTCCGGTTGAGACTACAATTGGCCATACTGACACACACTGCATGGGCATGGTCCTCCTTTGTCGCTATCGGCAAGCAGGTTCCAGCAAAGATGTAGTGAAGCTGATGATAAAGTGACTGCATGTAGAAAATGAAGTGTCTGAAAGAGGCTGGAGTAGATCGGCAAATGTAAAATGGAATAAAAGAAAAATCAAAACAGCAGGTTATAAAAAAAAGGAGAAATTGTTACGCAGTCCAAGTTAAAGTTTATATCTACTTTGAAACATGATATATATCATAACACCTAATCCATATTTATGCAATTTTTAAAGTTACAGGATGTTTAAGTAATGGATATTATAATGCCTAAATTAAAAAAAATAAAGAATCCAATGAGCTGCGGCAAAACTACTTTCTGAGAAAAAAGGGAATCAAATTATGTGCCAATATTTTAAGAACTCATCCTGCTCTAGAAGCATACAGCCATTACCCTATATATGAAACAGGGTTAAAAAATACATGGTGAATTATAAGCTAGCACTTTAGTGTACAAATTCATGTAGTTCATATGCAAAATAGTATAATGTAAACCCAGCAAATATGCTTCCATTGGTAATAGAAACGCCTCCGAAATAAAGTAACCGGTTCTATTTTTAGATGGATTTGTTTCCAGACTCTTGAAACTCATCCAGTCTTGCATTATCCTACGAAAATGATCATCTTATTAATTAAGCAGTGCAAACTGCAATGATCATATGCAAATATCATTCAAAGCAACAAATCAGAAATCATATCTCATCTAATCTACCTTCAGCATGCAAATACATATATACTGTGACATGGGTATAAAAATACATTAAAGCAGTCTTTAATGTAGCATCATATTTTTTAACTTTTTCTTTTTCTTTTTTTTTTGCTAGCCATATGTATGGTTTCTTAGGTGATAGACGGGATGTTTATATGGTTTTATACATGCAAAGCTAAGCACGGACGGCTGGCAAATATTTAAAAGCACACATTTTTATTTAGTTATGTATCCTTTAAAATTCTGTTTACTCCATTTTAATCTAGTATACAAGCCTTAATATACATTTACATTAGCTTCCTGCAGTCCTAATCACAGAAAAAATCACACATCCTCACCACCCATTTAGAAAGTTAGAAGAGGAACACAGATTAAAGTGTGCTGTATGCAAAATAATAATAAAAAATATATATGTAGTACATCTTTATTATTTTTATTAGTATTATACATGATTTATATAGCGCCAACAGTTTGCGTAGTGCTTTACAACATGAGGGCAGACAGTACAGTTACAATACAATTCAATGCAGGAGGAATCAGAGGGCCCTGCTCGTTAGAGCTTACAATCTAGAAGGGAGGGTCAAGTGATACAAAAGGTAATAACTGTGGGGGGTAAGATGATAGAGAAAAGAAAGTACAGTTATTAGGTGAGGGCAGGATAGGCTTCTCTGAAGAAGATGATTTTCAGGGATCATCTAAAAGCAAACAGAGTAGGAGATAATTAGACAGATTGGGGTAGGGAGTTCCAAAGGATGGGAGTGGCTCTGGAAAAGTCCCGGAGAAGAGCATGGGTGGAGGTGATGAGGAAGCTAGAGAGCAGGAGGTCTTGGGAGGAACGAAGGGAAGGATTACATCTTTGTAAAATATTTCCTATGTTTTATCCTGAAAGTACAGAAGATATCTGTTGATCTGTCATAAATGGATGCAAGTACAAATTTCCTGTTGTACACTGACTACACCGAAAGAAACACCGGGGCAGAAGTCAGCCATCTCAGCAGTGTGTGGGCGCCACTGGAGGGCTTCATTCTAAGGTAACTATACCATAATGAGCTAGCATACAATGCATACTAGCTCATTATGCCTTTGTCTTACAGTTTTTTCTTTTCTTGGGGTTTACAACCTCTTTAAGCAGGCTATACATTATGCAGTTTTCTTTCCTTCCACCACGGTCAGTGTTGATGGGGGAATCCCTACCATGAACCTATTGTATTTTGACAGTTGGAGGTTTCCCAGTCATCAGAATACAATGATCACTGTTGGTGGCTATAGCCACCAGCAGTGATCGAATAAAAAATCAGACAGGCTGGTTGTACTGAAGTCAACCAATGGATCAGCTTCAGTACAACCAGCCTGCCCAAACATGGTTCTAAAAGCATCCGGTTCCTGATGAACTGATCAAATTTTGATCCATCCATGGGGATAAGATATGAAATCCTTATCTTTAACGCATACTGTTGGACAGGATAATTTGGTTGGTTGCAGGCTGGTCGGTAAGTTGAGCTGGGAATTTTCTTTAGTTTTGTTTGACAGGCATCGCCATTCCATGTTCTCCTTGCTGCAAAGGCCAGTTATAGGTGGGGGCAGTGGCCATTTGTTTGTACTTTTGAAATACTGGTGAGGGGACACACTGGACACCTTTGCTGCCATTGTGCTATATGCTGGGAGTCTAATGCGCCCCTGTGCCCTTGGGCTCCCTCCAGGCTCACCTGCCCTCTATCTATCCATTATAATGCACGTTCTTCTACTATGGAGGCTCTCAAAAATGTATATAGTTAGGACTGCAGATAATACTGGGGTGCTCTGAAGTGGCACTGCAGCTTATACATGTATGCTGCAAATGTGTGCAAACTAAACCAGTTTTTAACACATACTGTTAGACAGAATAATTTGGTTGGTTGTAGGCTGGTCGATAAGATGAGCTGGGAGTTTTCTTTGGTTTTGTTATAACTTGACAGGTTGCCTACGTTATTCAAAACTAAAAAAGATAGTTTGGGGCAATCTATACTTGAAGAAAATTCAAGGTCCTGTGTACTGCTTGGGCTAAGGATCCAAGATGGCTTTCTTAAGAACACAATGGTTAATCTGGAAACTAACAGAGGTATTTCCAGTACCACAAGGTAACTGTACTCCAGCACTATTTTTACTTTGGCAAATTTTAATGCCAAAATAGGTTTGCACTAATGTGAACCAAAGAACTGTGTGTAACATGATTCATTTCTGGAATTTATGTAGACTTGACTTTATAGAGAGGCAATAGGACTACTATCTAGGAGAGTAAAATTCTAGTTTAGTCTCTAATCCAAACTGCATAGATAATTTTGAGGAGATGTTCAGCCACGTAACTATAAATCACATGCAAACCTAATGGGTCACAAATCCCCACAATATTTTTTTCCAGTTCGTTATCTACTGATGTCTTTTATAATCACATATGACTGTGGAATTGTGCTTGGCCACTGGCGGACCATCCCCAAGCAATCACCATACAGGTCAATAGTGAGGCAACAGGCTAGTGAACATGGAAATGGATGTTCAGTCCGAGGCAATTTCTAGTCACGCATCTAAAATTGCTTCTGAATAGCCTGTGTAGTTGGGTTTTAAGGGAAAATATCTTACAATAATAACATTTTACTTTGCTGGATAACCTTAAAGTCCTAAATGTTAGGATCTACTGTGATAACCTAAGACAACACTAAATTGTGCACCAAAACAATAATAAACTTACCTTAATATTTTTTCACAAGACACAAAGAAAGCCATCAAAGTGATATTAATGAGTGTATTATTTCACAGCTTACTGTTCTCTGGAGGCTATATTTCATTTTCCAGCATTTCCAGCTGAGTCAAGAATCATAGTTTGTGCTGGAAGCCCTGAAGCTCTGGATTATGTTGCACACACTGTGAAGTGCCTTTAGAAATCAATCCATGTCCCTGAGGCTAGAGGAAAACTCAACGGGACGCAATTATCCAGACTGGTCCGCAAAACTGAAGTACATGTTCAGGAAAAAACTTTATATAACAATCCACCTTTGTAGAATAAAACTGTTCAACACAATATAGAAATAAATCATCAACTTGAATTAAAAATCAAATTAGAAAATGCAAAATCACACTACTATTTCACATGTGAGTCTATGAAATAGCTTCAAAATAAACATTTTATTGGGTCTGTTAAAGGATAAGTTCACCTTTGTAAAAAAATAAATAAATAAATGCACATCTTTCGGCAGGTAAAAAATAAATGTGTATTTATTATTTTTTTACTAGGAGCCTGCAAAGCATCGTACCCACAATCACGGGTGCAATGCACTACTCCTGCAGACTGTCACTGTAAGCTGTCTGCTCGTACCTTGTACAAGCAGGCAGTTACACAATGACAGGAAGAAACAATGAACAAGAAACAATGAGCTACCTAGAGCTCAACAGTGCCCTGGTAGTTCATTAAGAATATAAGTTGACAGCCACAAAGACTATCAGTACGTGTAGTTCTCCCCTCTACAAATGAAAGACATGGCCTTTTTTTTTTTTTTTTCTTTTTTTTAGGCTGGGTTCAGCCTAAACTGCATGCCGCTTACAGCAGGGGTCCGGTGCATCCCATTAATCGATTCAGGTCCGATTTCAGCCCGAAATTTGGGTTGAATTCAGACCGGAAATGGACCAAAAGACGCACAGGGCTCCTGTGCAAATTCCTAGCCGCAGCGGAGATGTGTGAACCGGCTCCATAGAGAGCCAGTCAAAATCTCCTGCTATTGCAAATTAAATGCAGGGAATAGTGTGAACCCGGCCTCAATTGTGACAGTAAATTTAGGAAGAAGATCCCCTGCTATCTGTCACTAGAGGGTCAAGGAAAGGCTGCAGCAGTGGGAACATGTTACATGTTCCACACTAAAAATGGATGGAACATGTAACATGTTCCCAAAGGTGAACTTATCCTTTAAGAAAACTCTGGGTTAAAAAAAACTACAGATTTACATCCCCCCCCTCAAAAAAAGTTAGGTGTCTTTACTACATCTTATCTGTTGCTGGTGTAGCTAACACATTGGTGCACCTCATTCAGGGGCATCTCACCTGTTACAGGCAGGAAGAAGCAAAAGAAAAAGGGGAGAATTTTAATTTTCAAAAAATTTGTCAGTGACCAAACACATACACAGGCAGCAGCTACCAGACACTTCTAATCAGAAAACTGTGCTCTGCAGATAACAGGCTAGTTGACAGGTTTTTGTAAAGACATGTGCTGCATTCTCTATCAGTTGAAAGTTACAGTACCTGACTGCGAGATTGTGTTTCCAGCGCGATGCGTTCTCGGCGACAGGGTACTGTGCATGTCGCGCTGGCCCACTCATCGGGAAAGGAAAACTTTGTTTTCCTTCCGCGATAAGTGACAGGCAGCGCTGACAGCTGTCTGGTATGAATCCTGAGGCGGGAACACCGCGCCAAATTTTGAATGAAAAACCGGCGTGGGTTCCCTCCCCCCCAGGGGCATACCAGGCCCTTGGGTCTGGCATGGCTTGTAAGGGGAACCCCCTACGCCGAAAAATTGGCGTGTAGGTCCCCCCAAGATCCATACCAGACCCTTATCCGAGCACGCAGCCCGGCCGGCCAGGAAAGGGGGTGGGGACGAGCGAGCGCCCCCCCTCCTGAGCCGTACCAGGCCGCATGCCCTCAACATGGGGGGGTGCCTTGGGGGAGGGGGATGCCCTGCGGGGCCCCCCATCCCAAAGCACCTTGTCCCCATGTTGATGAGGACAAGGGCCTCTTCCCGACAACCCTGGCCGTTGGTTGTCGGGGTCTGCGGGCGGGTTGTCGGGAAGAGGCCCTTGTCCTCATCAACATGGGGACAAGGTGCTTTGGGGGAGGGGGGGGCCCCGCAGGGCGCCCCCCCTCCCCCAAGGCACCCACCCCCCCATGTTGAGGGCATGCGTCTTGGTACGGCTCAGGAGGGGGGGGGGGCGCTCGCTCGTCCCCACCCCCTTTCCTGACCGGCCGGGCTGCGTGCTCGGATAAGGGATAAGGGAAATTTTTCGGCGTAGGGGGTTCCCCTTACAATCCATGCCAGACCTAAGGGCCTGGTATGCCCCCAGGGGGGGAACCCACGCCGTTTTTTTCATTTAAAATTTGGCGCGGTGTTCTCCCCTCAGGATTCATACCAGACAGCTGTCAGCGCTGCCTGTCACTTATCGCGGAAGGAAAACAAAGTTTTCCTTTCGCGATGAGTGAACCATCTCGGCGCTGGCTCCTGCGACAGGGCTCGCAGGTGTCAAATCTCGCCGAGAAATGCGGCGAGATTGACACAATCTCGCGGTCACCTACTGTAAGCTGAAAAATATTTTTGGACATTTGCTGTGTAAAATTAAATTGCCTCCAATGATGGGTGTCCCGTGTGTGGATGACCCTGCATTAGGTAAATCTTTTAGGGGTTGATTTACTGAAGATAAACACACTGTGCACTGTTCCAGTGCAGGAGCACTCTGTAAGGGTATTTGCACCAGAGCTTACTAAATGAGGGGAAGCTTTGCTGACTTCCATCATTCAATCTTGTGAAAGCAATAATGCAGTTTTTTTTTATTTTCCTTGCACATGAATTGATATTCTTTGCAAAGCTTTACCTTATTTATTATGCTCTGAAGCACATGCCCTTGCAGAGTGCAGCTGCATTTGCAAAATGCAACCCCTTAAGCCCTGTACACACGGGACAAATGTCAGGAGACATCGGCTGTTTCAATAAAAACCAGCTGACATTCGGCCCGTGATTATGTCGGTCTGTCCGACAGAAGTCAGCCATTTGGTCGGGTTCTGTCAGATGAACATGCTGGAAAACCAGCAGGCAAACGACTCCCAATCAGCGCTCTAAGCCAATGGCTGAAAGGGCTGATTGGAGCGTTCTGACGGGAGAGCCATCCCCCTGTCAGAACACAACAGCTCAGCTGGGGAGATCGCTGTACTAACTAGTGGATGGTTAGTACAGTGACTCTGACCAGAGCTGTCACTTTGTTTGTAGTGTGTACCAGGCATTAACTTCATTCATCCCAAACACTACTGTAAGTGAAAAATGTCGGCACTAAAACTTACGGTTACAGCTCTAGTAGAGTGGTGATAGTGGGTCACTCACTCTCCCCCCCATCTATTCATGAACCTTCTTGAATTCCTTTCAAAGAATACAAAGCATTCTGTGAATGGACGAAGAGAGATGGTGACATTTATTCACTCCTCCTCTCCCCTATTCTATTCACAGAACACCATGTAGACTGTGAAAAGAATATATGACATTTTGTGAATGGATGAGGTGGAAGTGAGTGACCTACTATGACTATTCTACTAGTTCAGTACAGCTTACAGCAATGTACAGGATGAAGAAACTAATGGCCCGTACACACGGTCGGATTTTCCGATGGAAAATGTCCGATCGGAGCGTGTTGTCGGAAATTCCGACCGTGTGTGGGCTCCATCGGACATTTTCCATCGGATTTTCTGACACACAAAGTTGGAGAGCAGGAGATAAAATTTTCCGACAACAAAATCCGTTGTCGGAAATTCCGATCGTGTGTACACAAATCCGACGGACAAAGTGCCACGCACGCTCAGAATAAATAAAGAGATGAAAGCTATTGGCCACTGCCCCGTTTAGAGTCCCGACATACGTGTTTTACGTCACCGCGTTCAGAACGATCGGATTTTCCAACAACTTTGTGTGACCGTGTGTATGCAAGACAAGTTTGAGCCAACATCCGTCGGAAAAAATCCATGGATTTTGTTGTCGGAATGTCCGATCAATGTCCGACCGTGTGTACGCCCTATTAGAGTTTTAAACAATGCAGGAGCACCCACACATACAGTAGAACACCCATTAATTTAGATTTACATAGAAAATGCCCACAAATATTGTTTTCCTGGAGTTAAGCTTTAACTGTTTAAACTGAAAAAAACATTCAGAAAGATTACCTAAGTACTCTTATGCTTCAGAAACTGGATCCTGTGAATATGGGCCATTACTGAATTTCAAACAGCTGACTTTGTACTGTTTAGATAAGAGTATAGTTGCTGGGTCCTGACTCTTTAATTTGATACGATGCTAAGTTAATTTCTATAGGAATGTTTAGACTTGACAAAAACTTTAAACCTTCACACTTCTAGAGAACTGTGATACACATATGTCATTAAGCTTAGCAGTTGTCCCTGAAAAGACCAAAATATGAATAACTCTCCTATATGCCAAGTCTTTCAAGGCATATTTCCACTCTTTTTAAATTCCTCAATGCAATCAATCTTCAGCATTAGCTATTTTAACTGTGTAGAACAAGGTACAGTAGTTATGAGTTATTAGGCTTTTCAGAACCACAAAAAGTACATCAATAGATAGGGTGCAAAGGTCTCTCCAGTGGATGCTCAGTGATACCTATTCCCCTGCAGCCAGCACATGTGAAAGCTGTCTGCAGTTCAGTTAAACAGCGTGGGCTGATCAGTGTCTGTAATTTTTTGGGCAGTTTACTATGGAAAAATGTATTGGAATGATATCTCTTCTTAGGGAATGGGTGTCATTGTCAGTAATCACTAGCTAATCTATTGAAAATAGCCCTTACCATAATGGCACACATAATACTGACTGAAAACGGATGCTACAATTCAGATTAAATAGAAGAGATGTACATGACTCATGATGTTTAAATGTGCTTTAGAAGTCAAAGAAGATGACACTCTACTTTAACAAGTACTTTACTTTGTGAATCTTTGATTATAAATGTGCCTGCTCTAAATGTTCCTTGATCATTTATTATCAAAGGAGCATTGTCACAACTATACCATACATCAGGGTCATCTGAATCTATTCACTTTGACCACTCAAGAGGTTTAAATAAAAATGTGCTCTGCTATGAATTAAACCTAGTGTATTCAATAGTTACTGCGAAAAGCTGGAATGTATTCCAATTGACATACAGGGAAGCAGAAAGCTGTCACTGTTCTGAAAGCCTAGACTGTGTGACTGTTAGGATAACAGCTGTGTGGTAAAGTGTATAACTATTAAATTTTACAAGCTAACTCTATTTTGCTTGGTGCTTGGAGTTTTAAAATAGTAGGTTTCATGATGAGCACCCTAGAGAGCATGGGGATAGGCCCAAGGATGATGTAGTGGATACAAGCATTTTATAAAGGTCCTACAGCCATGGTGAAAGTAAATTGAACATTGTCATCCCCCTTTAGAATGAATAACGGGACGAGACAGGGATGTCCCCTGTCTTCGCTTTGGTTTGTGCTGGCGCTGGAACCTTTTCTGGTGACAGTGCGGGGGGATGCAGACATAGGGGGCTTCAAAGTTGGAGAAGAGGAGCATAAATTAGCTGTATTTGCAGATGATATATTATTCTATATATCAAACCCCCGAATTGCAATGCCCAATCTTATGAAAGCACTAAAGGAATACGGAGATCTATCTAATTTTAAGATCAACCCGAGTAAATCCGAAATATTAAATATAAATATGAAATTGAAAGAGGAACAGAGTTTACAACAAGAGTTTCCATTCACTTGGAGGAGGATGGAAATAAAATATCTTGGGTTTAAATTAACAGCTTCGCCAGAGGATATATATCAAGCAAATTATATCCCATTATTAGAGGAGATAAAAATAGAAATAAAAAGGATAGCAGCATGCCCCCTATCATGGATGGGCCAGATTAATGCCCTAAAGATGATAATACTTCCGAAGATCATGTACAAGTTTCAGATGCTCCCCATATATATACCCCCAGCATACTTTAGAACTTTAAGAATTGTAATCACTAAATCAGTATGGCATAATAAGAAACCTAGAATTTCTCTGGCAATTCTGAAGAAAGTAAAAAGCCAAGGAGGATTAAATGTACCTGACTTTCAAAAATATTACAAGGCGGTTCTGTTAACACGCGTGGTGGAATGGGCTAAATCAACAATGAGAAAAGGTGGGTTAATATAGAACACATAATGGCTAATACCCAATTAGGAAGGAATATATGGATACCACCACATAATAGGACATTGGGAGAAAATACACACACATTGACACGGATAGTATTAAAAATTTGGGATGCACTACACAAGAAAAATAAATGGAAATATAATTCACCATTGATGGCACTAAAGGAAAATAATTTATTTGCATCGGGGAAAAGGGGGAACTGGATTAAAAAAGAAAACGCACAACTACGTGATATAACACAAGGGGGGAAAATTTGCACTTTACAAGAATTAAAAATAAAAAAAAGATATACTGGAGATTAATGAATGGAGGTATTTTCACTTAAAACACTTCATAGTAGCACTTCCTCACCCAATAAGAGAAAGAGAAGCACTTACATTGATAGAGCGATTATGTACTATCGAAAAAACAAGTGGGAATATATCTAGGATATATAAAACCTTGATAGAAGGGGAAGATCTGGAAATTATAACATTTATAAAAATTTGGGAGAGGGAATTTGGGAAACGAGGAAAGAACCAAGAAGTAGGAAAAATTCTGAAAATAGTACATGGATCATCAGTAAATAATGGGATGGTGGAAATAAACTATAAGTGCTTAACCCGATGGTATAGAACCCCAGAAATACTAGGAAAATATCAAATAGGACAACGGAGTGTTGGCGGGGCTGTAAACAAATGGGGAACATGGCCCATATATAGTGGGGGTGCCCTAAAATTAGAATGTACTGGAAAGAAATACTGAGTTATATCAAGGAAATTATTGATATAGTTATACCTGAGGAACTATGGACATGTCTATTTCATGGGGTAGATATCCTAATAAAAGAATATAGAAACTCAATGGTTGTACATATGATGAATGTTGCAAAAAGCTTGATACCGAGGAGATGGAAGGAAATAGAGAGTCCAAAAATCAGAGAGTGGTTTGATAAAATAGAAGAGATATATAATATGGAGTTTCTAAGACAGAGCCACGAGGATACTAGAAAGGGATTCATTAAGAGATGGGAAAAGTGGAAAAAGTTTAATACAGTGATATTAAGATTACCTAGAGAAGAGGAGAAAGAAAGGTCTGAGAATGGGGTGGAAGGCGGAGGGGGGAGGAAGGAGGATAAGGGTATATAAAGGTTTGGAAACAAAATTTGTTAATGCATATCCCTATTGAGTTGGGAAAATGTTTTACTTTTTTGTGTATAATAAATTTTGATAAAATAAAGAATAAAAAAAAAAAAAAGAAAATAGTAGTTTTTTTTGCACAAGGCTCCCGTCACAAAGTAATAGAATGCAAACTGTAGCTGCCAAGTGTTTTTCTAACCAATAAAGAATCCCCCACACCAGCCTTCCTCGGTTATACTTCTTGTAACTCTGAGGTTCCTCCAAAGGTTAATAGGTTTTCCTGGAGTTGTGAGCAGTGTTGGAGTGATCCTACTTGATGGTGCCTGAAAAATTCTGGAATGCCACTTTGCAAAACTATCAGAATAGGACCATGGAAGCTTCTTTGCTTTTCTCTCAGGTATAGTTATCTTGTCCACAGATAACTACTACCACCAACGTAAGTGGATATGACATTGAAAACCAAGGTAAGAGGCAGTGACTACCAATGTAAAAGGCTATTCCTTCCATTCACCACTAGGGTAAGGGGAGCCTTCTCCCACTGACCACCAATGTGATGTAGCTAATGTACAGTGATAATAATAATACTTAGCATTGGCTCCCTGAGGCCTAAACATTACTTTAAAGTTCCCTCCATGGTAAAACAATTTGTAACGCACCTATTGACATTGAATTCCACCCTACCTGAACTCTTAACACCAAACCTAACACCTAAAATAAACTCTTATCTTCGCAACCTTAATTTCCTAACCTGTTGTTTAACACTTATATAGGCACTAGCCCTAATACTTAACCTAACAACTAAAGTGAGGCATTAAATCAGTAGTAAACTGCAAAAAAACAAACAAAATAATATTGGGCCCCAGTAGAATAATGTCATAATGTGCTAGTATGCATCTCATTATGACAGATTTACCTTAAAACAAAGCTCTCCAGCAGCACACTGTCACCGCTGATGAGGCTTCCATCTTCAACTGAGCTCAGTCCATTTGAGTAGTCAAGCTGCAATGATGTCATTCCCACACACAAGCATGCCATCCATTGAGAGTGCAGTGTGCATGCACTTGTGACATCACCAACTGCTACTAAAGTAAATATTTCCTAAACAGTGCATTTGTAAGAGATATTTACTGTACCTGCAGGGAAGTCTTATTATATACTCACCTGTAGGTATAAATAAAAAAAGGGAGTGTACTACCGCTTTCACAATTGACTTCCACCCCTGGTGACTACAGTTAATAGGGCAGAAATTGAAGGTAAACCCCAATTTTTTAGTTGCCACCAGAACAAGAATAGAGCGCAAATCTTATGCCGCGTACACACAATCGGAATTTCCGTCTGAAAAAACTTGGATGGTTTTTCTGACGGAATTCCGCTCAAGCTTGCCTTGCATACACACGGTCACACAAAAGTTCTCTGAACTTTCGACCGTCAAGAACGCGGTGACGTACAACACTATGACGAGCCAACAAAATGAAGTTCAATGCTTCCGAGCATGGATCGAATTGTTTCCGAGCATGCGTGATTTTTTGCGTGTCCGAAATTGCATACAAATGAACGCATTTTCAGATTCATACTTTTTCCGACCGAAAAATTGAGAACCTGCTCTCAATCTTCACACGGTCGCATTTTTTCCGACCAAATGCTCTCATCGGTCTTTTGCTGGCCGAATTTCCGATCGTGTGTACGTGGCATTACAATAGAGGCACTTGTTCCAGTTACAATTTTATAATAGGGGAGTTTCTTCCTTTTGAAGAGATTTACTCTTACATGTTGTTGTTGACATATGAAGTCTCCCCAGTGGATCAAAGATGACAAAAAAAACTTGACATGGGCTTTAATCATTCTCTATTCTATCTAAAAAAAAAGTTCTGGTTATAGAGATAGTTTAAGCTGGCCAAACTGTAATAGATTTTTTTGTTCAGCCTCCTGGCCGAACAGAAAAAAATCTAACAGGCTCCTCCATCCACACTAAAAGAGAAGATATCAGGCAAAATTTTCTATTTTAGCTTTGCATTTTACCATGTTGTTGGCCCATTCAATGAACAACAGGTCAGCTTAATCACACACATGATTCTTTGTCCAAAAAGTACAGGTTATGCAGGAAGAAATTAAAGTAGAAAAAAGCGGTTTCCCCTGTCTGGTTATTCATTATGGAATGTATAGTATGTAAACCACAAGCTAAATGAAATCAAAAATCCTTTGCCAGAACATTTAAGTTACATGTGCAATACATCTAATAATTTAAAAATAATAAAGATACAGTCATAGAAAAATCAAGTTGTTGAACTCTCAGTTGAAAGCAGCAATTAAAAGCAACCTTGTAAGAAAAAAATACAAACAAAGGTGACCTATAGGAGAAGGATTCATATACTCACTTCTTTTTTTGCCATATCTCTTACCCTCCCTCCATAACTCAGCAGTGATGTGGGCATCCAACATTCCTATCCAATACTCTTGGAAATGTTCAATGCCAATGGATCCACTAAAGGCTGTAGTACCAGAATGGTGGGAAAATAGGAGACGCAGGCCACCAAAGAGGTGAGTACTCAAAGTTCACTGTACTTGTGCCACTGCACACAGCAATTCCTATTGCAGCACAGTCCCTGCAGGATCTGTATGTTGATTCTTCCCTGGGGCCTGTGCTTCCTGATTCCGGATTTTAAGTACCTGTGCCATAGCTTTTGTGTACCCTGGAAAACTGTCCTGTGACCTTACGCAAACTCCCATTACCCCCCCCCGCCCCCATACTGGCTCCTATTGATAAGTGACTGCTGGACACTTCCTCTGATGTCTGGAAAAGCTACTTAAACTTGCTTCAATTTTTATTTACTCTATTATCTGACCAAATACCTCTATGAGAATCTGTTCTCAATCTCCTGTGCCTCTGACCTCCCGCATAGTTCTGCTACCCGAAATTGACTTTTGTCAGTTTTTCTGCAATTTTTTTGTCTTCCAGCACTGACCTTTTGCCTGTTTGACCACATCCTTGCCTTCAGATTTTGTACCGTGCTTCATTTTTACCTGCTGTCAAACAGTTCAAACATAAACAATAGCAGCAATCTGGGAGCTGTCTGCAAAAAAGTTCTTCATCCCTTGCAGGGTGTTCTGGTGAATACCAGGCAGTTCCGACTCTGTGCCTCGGCCCTCTTAAGGGCCTACATTTTTTGGTGATACAGAGGGTCCACTATCTCCATGATATGAGTATAAGAGCTATTCTTTTGCAGAGCTAATTTATTAGAATTTGTTATGCTGAAAGGACCATTTTAAATAGTCCAATTATGCCAATGTTTGACATTAAAGTATGTTTTTGGAAATAAATCCTATTCCCAGTAAATCGAAAACATATTTTTATCTAGCAATGCTACGTGCAGCTTTTACCTTGTTCAAGGACAGATGTGTATGACAATGATGCATTCAGACTATGAGCTTGAATAAATGTACGTGTTCCATCACTTGCACAGGAAGTGGGTAGTCTGTGCTAGTGGCAGAGCAGCTTGATTGCATCAGTTTCTGACAGAAAAGGAATGCCGCTTTTCAAGATAACATGTGTTGAAGGATTCATGTGGACCACTGTGGGAGTCAGCCAGAGCATGTCAACACAATTTTATTCAAAGTGGTCTTAAGTGGATAACTGACAGTAGTGTGGGTCATGCAGAATACACTGATACCTGATTTCATTGTGCTAACAAATGACTGTGTCATATGCTGTGTCTTGTACTTCTTAAAGCAAGGTTAATATCAGACTACAGCAAACAAATGATTTTCACAATAACGATTTGCATACCTCTAGAGGTTGTTAACGTATGGCTGAGGAAAATTAATTATGATATTATTTAGCACACAAGTCCCAAATTTCATTATATGTTAACTATACTTAAAGATATCCATAAGGTAATTAAAAAGAAGAACATTTTTAATTAAATACCAAACAGTGAGTCAGTGAAAATTGATTTCCACTAACTTACATTATACTTTTGCATTCATAAATCACAAGCAATTGATCCCACTTTATATTTCACAATGTAATGTTCATCAATAGATGTATTTGATAACAGTGCCCATGAATACAAGGATCATATTGGTCTGTGGACACGGCTTATGTTTATAATACATTCTACCAAGGTTTATCAATTGATGCTCTGCAGACCCCAAAGTAAGTCATCAGTATATATCAGTATATATAACATACAGCAATAAAAATACAGCTTGTGGACTAAGATGCCTAATATACAGTATAAGAAGCAAAAAAATTGTGTCAAAGTTATTTCCCCTCAAATACCATTTATCCCCTTATTTTACAGATATGAATTACCATGGTAATGATAATCCTTCCAAATCACCTGCCAACCCCCCACTATGTATTGCATAACCCAGGAATACTCTCCTACATCAAAAAACATCCAAATATATAACAACATTTTACAGTTATGTATTTAAGACCTATAAGAGAAACGCTCTGCTCTCTCTATATGTAAAGTATAATACCATCATAGTGATAATAAAGCATATTCACTTCAGATCATGGCTTTAGTCTATACTTTAAGATATAATAGTCATTACTCCCCTAAGGATATTCATGTCTGCATCACGCACATTGTACATTCAAATAATCTGTAGCGGTGCATATAGGAGCCTAACTGACAAATGAAAGTTCATCAGTTGGTATCCACTATAGGGTGGCTGTTGTAACATAAAGCGTCCACTCAATTATGATGATTATATAATCCTTTCCTATAAGAATCACTTACTAAACTACTGAAGGCAAATAGATTGTGTACTTTGCAAGTGCAGTTGCTCCAGAGCTTAGTAAATGAGGTAAAGCTTCACTTTGCAAAGAGTGACAAGCAAGAATACTAAACTTCAATAAACATCAATAAACTTGACATCTTTCTTGGACATTATTGTTTTATGTGGAACTTTCTTTAGCCCAAAGTGTGTGAATATGCTTTTAGTACAGATATTACATTCCCTATACATACAAAGAGTTTCCTGGATTTTTTACACTGGGGCATTGGTTTACTGTTCTTTCTTGCCATTTACCTGTGCCACTACCCTAGTTGGCCACTTTCAAGGCTGCCCAAAGCTACCCATGCACTTGACTGTGGTTACAATTTACATGCTTGTTTTGGGGTTCAGTGCCTAACCTTCTTTGTAGACTTTGCAAAGAGTACCCAATCACATGCAAGGAAAATAAAAAACAACATTTTTGCTTGCACGTTATTGGATAATGGAAGTCAGCAGAGCTTCCCTGTATATACTAAGCTCTGGAGCAACTACATGTTGCACTTGCAAAATGCCTATTTGCCTTTAGTAAATAAACCCCATTGTGTATCACTGCTCACTCCTCCTCCTTAAAGTGAATCTGCATGTTTAAAGTGGTTGTAAACCCTTATAGACCAATTTTACCAACAGGTAAGCCTATAATGAGACTTATCTGTAGGTTTAGGAGATATTTACCATATACGCTTGCAACAATGTCATCGGTGCATGCGCACTAAAGAAAGGACACGATCATGTCGTTTCTATAGGGCCCGTTCCGTGACGTCACGCGACTCCAGCCTGTCACAGAGCAGGAGTCCACGGCCCCAGAAGGAAGAGGGGTGAAGATGGACACGGCCACCAGCAGGGACATCCCGGACATCGTGGGCTTCGTTTGCAGGTAAGTGGCACTTAATGGGCTAGTATGCTATGCATACTAGCTCATTATGCTTTTAATTTGCAGGGGAATAAAGAGGAAGTAAAACCCATCAGGGTTTACTTCCTCTTTCAATCTGAACTCCAAGAAAATGAAAAGTCCTACCTTTCAGTAGTGCTGCACCCGCACTGCAAAGGGTTAAATTGTATGTTACCTCAAAATGCAAATCGTATACTGTACATACAGCTGTATTTTATGTTGTTTTTTGTTAATGTAGGCTTTTTTGTGTGAGAATTTTATTTGCTAATAAACACCTGGTGGTCCTGCTATTTCCCCTTTGGTACCCTATCATTTTGACTATACCAAGTATTGAAGCACATTTGTGCTGGTGTAGTTAGTTTACCTATCTCTTGTTCCTCCTAGGAGATACTGGATGCCTGTGTCTCTATAGTCAGTTTAGTTTCCACACTCCCCACCCGACCCTGCTGTATCGATTGTCAGTGGCTCCCAACAGGATCCTTGCTCTCAAAGCTGAAAGCATATACAGATGGCAAATGTACTTTCCCACTGTATGTGACGTCACTGTGCCCACCCACTAGCCTGTCACTCTGCCCACCTTCTAACAGAGACATGCCCACTGCTTTGGAGAAATTAGCATGAAGGGAGATTGTGCCTGCACGTGACTGGAAATTAAAGATTTAACCGCTTCAGCCCCGGAAGATTTTACCCCCTTCCTGACCAGAGCGTTTTTTGCGATTCGGCACTGCGTCGCTTTAACTGACAATTGCGCGGTCGTGCGACGTGGCTCCCAAACAAAATTGACGTCCTTTTTTTCCCACAAATAGAGCTTTCTTTTGGTGGTATTTGATCGCCTCTGCGATTTTTATCTTTTGCGCTATAAACAAAATAAAAGCGACAATTTTGAAAAAAACGCATTATTTTTTTACATTTTGCTATAATAAATATCCCCCAAAAATATATAAAATTTTTTTTTTTTTCCTCAGTTTAGGCCGATCGTATTCTTCTACATATTTTTGGTAAAAAAAAAATTGCAATAAGCGTTTATTAATTGGTTTGCGCAAACGTTATAGCGTTTACTAAACAGGGGATAGTTTTATGGCATTTTTATTAATAATTTTTTTTTTTTAGTAATGGCGGCAATCAGTGATTTTTATTGTGACTGCGACGTTATGGTGGACATGTCGGACATTTTTGACACATTTTTGGGACCATTGTCATTTATACAGCGATCAGTGTGATTAAAAATGCACTGATTACTTTGTAAATGACACTGGCAGTGAAGGGGTTAACCACTAGGGGGGCGGGGAGGGGTTAAGTATGTCCTAGGGGAGTGATTACTAACTGTAGGGAGATGGGCTCTGTGTGTGACGTCACTGATCTCTGCTCCAATGACAGGGAGCAGAGATCGAGTGACACTTGTCACTAGGCAGAACGGGGAGATGCTGTTTACAACGGCATCTCCCCGTTCGTCCTCTCCGTGAGGCGTTCGCGGGTATCCTCGCGGCGATCAAGTCAGCGGGGCCCGCGACCCGACTCACGGAGCTCCCAGCCAGCACGCGCCGCCGGCGGCACGCACGCAATGGCACGGCGGGGAATTCAAATGGACGTACAGGTATGCCCATTTACCCAGCCGTGCCATTCTGCCAACGTACATCGGCGTGCGTCGGTCGGGAACCGGTTAAAAAGGTACATAACCATTATTTTTATAAAAGTTAATACAATGGTAAATAAAAATAATGTCTGCCTGGAGCTTTAAAGGCACTTAGTTCACAAATACTTTAACTGCAAATTTGGCATCTAAACTTCAGTAAAGTTCACCAAATCCACCGTAAAACGAACCCATGTATGTTCAGCTCATCACTTATCTCATGTATTTCTAGGAATTATAACATTTCATTACACAAAGTACTGCAAAAGGTAATTAAACAAACAGAATCATTTTAAATGGAACGGTTGATTTTATGCTTAATAATTATTTTTCAGTAATACATTTATTGACTTTCTTTTTTTGGTAAAAATGTTATTTACTCTATAGTCCACTGATATATACTCCTTGTTTAGTGAGCTCTGTAATCTGACCTGGCTAACTTGAGTTCACCCAACGAGAGTAATTTCCAAGAAGATATAAAGACATCAAATAGTGCAGACACATTTTAATTAAAATAACTGAATAACATTAAGGGGTATATTTATGAAATATTCATTGGCAAATTCATCAAGTGAATATTTTACTAATACAGTATTTGCACACATGAAATTCAATAGAATTTGCCTGGAATTTCTCAGTTCTGATATTCTATAGTCTTGGGATATACCATATCCTACTTACAGTAAGATGAATGTGCACCAAACAAATGCAGGGGGTATCTATTGCACTAAAATTGTGGTTATACACATTTTCAGCACTAGGAGTGTTAATTACCATTTTTTTTTTTTTTTACTGTCATACGAATTAGGAAAAGAAAAACAGCATGTCTCCCTTGGTCCACAACTAACCAGCCCAAGAAACCAAGCATGCAAGCTGGTATCCCCATAGCTATGGAGCAGCCTCCAATGCAATGCCGATACCAGCCACCTGACCTTCAGCATTGGTGAGGTCCTTTGAGAGGGGCATATGCAAAAATGGGGCTTCTCTCTCAAAAGCACTGGCTCTTTGGCACACCCAGTGCTCTGGAAAAGGTTTTAGCAAGGTGGAGGGTGGCTTATGCACCATCACCTGTCCACCATGAATGGCAAGTACGTAGTGCCCCTTCCCTGGTGGACTGGTTTCCGAGGTCCATCAGACCCCTTAAGTTCACTGAGCACGCAGGCAAAATTGTTTTTAATCTTTTTTTTTTTTAGAAACATCAAAAGAAAAAAGGGAAAACTGATTTTGAGGTACCCAAAGACTACAACTTACATTAAAATAAAGCCACAATTATATCAATAATATGAACAGTGTGTTTTCACATACAGTCATTACCTCGTCATGACCTCATTTTCTCCCACCTACACACTCGATGCAACCTCTCCAACTATCCATTCCCTCTCTCTGATCACTACCTTTTTAGTTTCACTCTCTTCCTCTCCTCCACCTCTTCTCCCTCCAACCGCTTAAAAGTTACCTGCAGAAACCTACATCATCTCAACCCTTCTCTTCTCTACTCTGCTACCAACTTTTATGACAAAATCTCACCCCTATCCTGCTCCGACCTAGCCACTTCTGTCTACAACACTTCACTACCAGCCTCACTGGACTCACTGACCCCCCTCACTACACACAAAATCAGGCCCCGACCCCTTCAACCTTGGCACATGGATGATACTAGAAGTCTGAAAAAACATAGTCGCGCTCATGAGCAGCTGTGGCGGCCCCATACTTAAAAAGCCCTCACTGGACCCATCCATTCTTAACAACCTATGCCCCATCTCCTTGCTCCCCTTTTTATACAAACTCCTTGAATGTCTGGTCTACAACCGACTGAACAACCACCTTGCTGATAATAGCTTTCTTGATCCCCTTCAGTCTAGATTTCGTCCCCAACACTCCACAGAAACTGCTCTCCTAAAACTAACAAACGATCTACTAACAGCCAAACCCAATGGACACTACTCTGTACTCCTAATCTTGGACCTCTCTGCTGCCTTTGATACAGTTGACCACCCCCTCCTCCTCAAAAAACTCCATGCTTTTGGTCTCCGTGACTGTACTCTTTGCTGGATCTCCTCCTACTTATCCAACCGCACCTTTAGCGTTACTTACAATTCTACTTCCTCCTCCCCTCTTCCTTTCTCTGTTGGGGTCCCCCAAGGTTCTGTTCTTGGACCTCTCCTATTTTCAATCTACAATTCCTCCCTGGGTCAGATGATAGCTCCCATGGCTACCAATACCACCCCTCTGACGATATCCAAATCTATTTATCTAATTCTGGCACAACTATAAGCCCGCTTGCCAAGGTCCTAGGTGTAGTCCTGGACTCTGAACTCTCTTTTAAGCCCCACCTCCAATCACTGTCCAAATCTGTCTGATTATCTCCTACTCTATTAGCTTTTAGACGATCCCTGAAAACATTTCTCTTCAGAGAAGCCTATCCTACACACACCTAACAACTGTATTTTGATTTTATTCATCACCTCATCCCCCACAGCTATTACCTTTTGTTCCACTTGACCCTCCCTTCTAGATTGTAAGCTCTAACGAGCAGGGCCCTCTGATTCCCCCTGTATTGATTTGTATTGTAACTGTACTATCTTGACCCCAAGTTGTAAAGCACTGCATAAACTGTTGACGTTATATACATCCTGAATAACAGTTATAATTACGATGCCTCCATAACACAGGGATCCCTATCCAGTACTCATTAACAGTTTATGCATCACTCTCTTTTTAGTCTCTAGTCAAAATATTCTTTTTTTTACCAACACTTACCTTTCTAATTCCAGAGATCTACAAAGATGTACTGCAGTGTCTCATTCACTGACACAAGGGGAAATGAGTTATGAGCCAATCTTGTGATCCAGCCCCCTCTCAAGACAATACAGCCAAGTCAGTGACCACTCTTTTGTTCAGTGCAGATAAACAATCTAGCGTGATCACTAACCCAGCCTGAAGATTGGACCATAAAATAGCAACAATGGACCATATAGGTTGTTACTTTGTTCATGCAGCTCTTTTCACTTATCTACAAATGACCAGTGTTATAGGGCGTACACACGGTGGGACTTTGTTCGGACATTCCGACAACAAAATCCTAGGATTTTTTCCGACGGATGTTGGCTCAAACTTGTTTTGTCTACACACGGTCGCACAAAGTTGTCGGAAAATCCGATCGTTCTAAACGCGGTGACGTAAAACACGTACGTTGGGACTATAAACGGGGCAGTGGCCAATAGCTTTCATCTCTTTATTTATTCTGAGCATGCGTGGCACTTTCTCCGTCGGATTTGTGTACACACGATCGGAATTTCCGACAACGGATTTTGTTGTCGGAAAATTTTATCTCCTGCTGTCCAACTTTGTGTGTCGGAGAATCCGATGGAAAATGTCCGATGGCGCCCACACACGGTAGGAATTTCCGACAACACGCTCCGATCGGACAATGTCCATCGGAAAATCCGACCGTGTGTACGGGGCATAAGACTGACAAAACTGAGCAGACCAGTAGAACTTGATTGGCTTAATAGGATTGACTTACTAAAACTGTAGAGTACAAAATCTGGAGCTGCAGCTCTGCACAGAAACCAATTAGCATCCAGGTTTTATTGTAAAAGCTTAATTGAACAAGTTGAAGTTAGAAGCTGATTGCCTACCATGCACAGCTGCAACAGATTCTGAGTACACCAGTTTTAGTAAATCTCCCCTTCATTAATCTCTCCCTTTAAAGTGACACTAAACAATATCCTTTTTTAAAAAAAAAATTAATATAAATCCACTACTTAATAGCCTTGTAATCTATTTTTCATTAAAACATTTCTTACTTGTTTTTTCCGCCTCCTTGTAACATCTTGTGTGAGCTTATAAACATCTCCTTTTCCTCTTACTTCTATTTGTTTGGAATGAGCAGTGCACATTATTGAGGTTGTGTGTACGGATTAATGCACACTACAAATCTCATAGTCCATGTTCCATAGTACCTAGTGCATCCTAGGAGTGAGCAAGAGAGCGTGGCTGTGTTCTTAAATACAATGGGACCATAAACAGCAAACATAGTCACCCTCTAATGCCCCGTACACACGATAGGATTTTCCAATGGAAAATGTGTGATAGGACCTTGTTGTCGGAAATTCCGACAGTGTGTAGGCTCCATCACACATTTTCCATAGGAATTTCCAACACACAAAGTTTGAGAGCAGGCTATAAAATTTTCCGACAACAAAATCCAATCGGTTAAATTCCAAACGTGTGTACACAAATCCGACACACAAAGTGCCACGCATGCTCAGAATAAATTAAGAGACGAAAGCTATTGGCTACTGCCCCGTTTATAGTCCCGACGTACGTGTTTTACGTCACCGTGTTCAGAACGATCGGATTTTCCGACAACTTTGTGTGACCATGTGTATGCAAGACAAGTTTGAGCCAACATCCATCGGAAAAAATCCATGGATTTTGATGTCGGAATGTCCGATCAATGTCCGACCGTGTGTACAGGGCATAACAGTTAGTTGGATCACAGCAAGAAAAAATAAAAATTGCAATTTGCAGATTGGAGGGAGGCTGAAAGCAATAAAATGCACTATTTGAAGTTAGTTTTTTTAATAGAATTGTTTAAGCCAGAGTTTAGTGTCCCTTTAAGGCAGTGGTTCTCAACTCCTGTCCTCAGGACCCACTAACAGGCCAGGTTTGCAAGATAACTGAAATACATCACAGGTGATATCATTTGCTGCTCAGTGATTGCAGCATTCTAGTCTGCATCTCCCCAAGGTAATACTTAAAATCTGGCCTGTTGGTGGGTCCTGAGGACTGGAGTTGAGAGCCACTGCTTTAAGGAAAGGAAAAGGGGAAGGTAAGGCAAGAAAAAAAATGACAAGGGAAAAAAGTGCCAGTTATACTGTTCTTAAATTTTACATTTTATTCTGCAAGTGATACAGCCATAATGAGATCTGTATATAAAAGACTTAACGATATGGAGGTTAGGTGATATGAAAGTGCTTTTAACATATCAAAAGGGGATTTAATGTACAGAAAGAGTTTCATCTTATATGGAATATGACCTGTGTTTTGACGAATACCCATCCTGATGTATAGGCCTCTGAATGCTGATCATCACAATGGCTTCATGCAGGGCACTCAGAGGCACAGGCAATCACATGTGCTCATAATCAAGAATATCAGCTAGAACTTCAAAGCAAGGCCGATTACGAATTCTTTTTGTACAAACTGTAGAGTATGTGGGGTAATTGGTTAAATAGTTTGTCAAAATTGATATATATGAAACTAAATAATACATTAAGCAGAAGAATGAGAAGCACCACTGTTTTGTTAATTTGCAATATATCTGGTGTTACACTAAAATGGTGCATTTCTAGGCAACGACTTCTCTAAATCAGTACTGTGTCATTGACAGCACTTAGCAATGTCATACTGAGAGCTACTATATGATCTGATTTCCAGTTACATAAAGCACAATGATTTACAAATTCATTAGTATGCTATTTTTGGCAGAGATTTACCATAAGTAGCCATTATATGTCACAAAGAAAGTAGTATGACATCACTAAGAGAAAGACTCAAAGCGGGGGTTACTGAAATGATTCCCAAGCACATTTATAGTATCTGGAGGCACAGATTTATTTTTTATAGTGCAAAGGACACAGCAGCTCAGGCCCAATTCAGTGTTCAGGGCCAGGGGAGACCAAACTCTCTCTGTTAACTAATATTGCTCCACTGAGCTATGGTCTACCACAAACATCATTATAGAAAATTGTGTTGTAAACACAGTCTGCACAAGCACTACCTGTAGTAACCTTACAAGAAGAAAATGGAAGGAAATTCATGTTTCCATATTCCTTTAATTTAACAAATGAATTCAGACTATATGTAGCCAATGTTTATATAGTGTACAGCTAAAAAATGTTTTTTTTGAGAATCATAAAGAATCATAAATCATAAAAATCATAAAAACCCATTGCCATGTTTTATTTTGATGTCTATAGCCTCACTACTTATATTCATCTCTGTAATTATCACCAAGATAAAAAGTTATGGGGCATTTAAAAATTTACAATTGTCACCAGCACAAGACGTGGGGAAAATTCTTCCATTGGTTATACAGGTTTTGTTAGCATTGAGCCTTCAGTGCTCATTTTTTAGTTCTACAACCAGTGGCTCTCATTCTCCCTGCCTTCAAACATACACAGACATGTTGCTTTGGTACCCAGAATAAATATTTGAGCTTGTAGCACGTAGTTAAAATTGCTCTGGTAGTCCATGTATCAAAAAAAAGGGCGATGTCAAGGAGCTTAAAAGGACAAGGGTTTCAGCTGCCTTCATTACAGAATAGGCAAGGGAATGCTCGCTTGGTGCTTGTGTGTTTGGAAACAATACCATGAGAAAATGAGCAGGATTGAATCTAACTGATTGCTGTAAGAATTTTTTTTTTACAGAAGGCTTTCTGTATATGAAAGCCAGAAATCCTGGTGTCCAAGCATCAAATACATATTTTACAACTATTCCTGTATGGAAATCTCACACTGTGCAGATAGGCTGTGCTCCCTATATACAGGACAAGTCTTATTTTTTTTTTTTTTTTTTACTTACAGTATGTGGTTTCAACATTGTGCCTGTCTTTTGTCTCCTACGCACCCACACTGAGGTTTCCTTAAGGACAAATAAACTTTAAAAAAGATTTGGGTGTCTTTGCTTACTGACACTGGTCAAAGCTCTGGAAGTGAAAAGTGCTTGCAGTGTCTAAGTTGCTTCCAGTGCTCAGCTAGTTGCCTATGAATATTAATACTCCTGTTTGTCCTACAGAATGTGTATCTCTATGATTTTTGCCAGTTTGATGTAGTTAACTATTTATTTTGTGCCAAAAGTGTTGAAGCAGTGGCATCATGTCCTGTATATTCCCAAATGAATAGTACCAATGTGTTGTTTGTGGTTTTAGATCTCAGGTCTGAATCTCTTTTGCCTACAGCAAAGTCGAATGTGCCTTGCAACAAATTGCATTTACATGGTTAGAAAGAGTTTAAATGTAAATGAGTACAATTATTGCAGGAAAGAAAATCTTTCAGAACTCATTTCAAGAACTGAAATAATGTACGTATAAGGAAACCACAAAACCCTGTTCTTTTTCATTATTTACAGAAACTGTTGTTAAAGGAGATCTATCCAGGTTGTAAGCATATATATGCACAAAGACTCAGCTCAAGTTTGTCCCCAGAGACCCAGTTATTCTCATATTGGACATTGCTATCTTGACTTCCACACAACATAGAGAAAGTGATGCCAAATTGTCAATCCCAACATTCATGCAAAAGACATTCCAGTCATATGTCACTGATCTCTACATACATGAGCAGCCAGGGAAAGTGGTTAAAAAGTTGGAGAAAAGTGCAGTTAAATGATAAAAGTATATATTTATTTGATGTAATTCTGCTGTTGATGGTTTTGTTACTACATATCAATTTGCCATACATGTTTACATCTTCATATCCAAAGGCCCTGTCTACATCACCATGGATAAGGGAACATTTTAGACCTTCACAGAAGGGGCATCTGGTTAATGGCCTGATAAGTGTGCAGGCATCCTAAGTGCCCCAGTCTAACAAAGTCACTGGTATTTACTATTTTATTTGAAACAGCATCAATGCATATTCCAGTGCTATAGTACACAATTTACACAAGATGTAGTTTATAATACAGACCATAACGGCAGACATGGAAGGAGGAATTAGCAAAGAGTGATGCAAGTAGAATGCTTGCATCACTCTTCTAAACATAAAAAAATGGAGAAGATGCTGATCCTAATGAACAAAGGGGTATCAGCCCTTTTGTTAATTAGGAGCAAAATGTTCTCTGTTCAGCCATGTCAGATCTCAAATAGGGACTATTTACTTAGTTAATGTGGAGCACACCACTCCTGACAGTTTCCAGCACCATTTTAATAGAGTTTTAGCATTTGTTTAAATAAAAAAGCATGCTCTCCCATTGGTAATAGCCCAGCATACCCACCAGACAAACAAGTTTGTATTTCTTCAACAAGAAGTCTCCCAATAAAAAAGAGTTCTCTCACAAAACACCAAATAATGCAGGTGAAGTATTTTCCCTTATGGAAGTTACAGCGGACCTTCAGTCATTTTTTCAGCTTTCCATCTATGAAATCTTCTGCCCTTGTTGTTTTAACTTTGGAAAGTAAAACATTCTTTCTGCAGAAAATACCTTATACAGCCCACTTCCTGTTTCTTATCTGGTCATTAGCCTAGGCTTATGACAACATGCACAGCTCTCGATCTCACTCTCATGAGAGTTTGCCAGGAAGGGAGAGGGGATGAGTCATAAGAGGGCCAATGAAAGCTGCAGGGCTGCAGAGCTGGAGGTGTGCCTCTGTGTGTCTGTGTAAATCCAGGAAGTGAATAGGCAGCAGCTTCAGCTGCCCACAGTTAAAATGGCTGCAGCCAGACTTAGTGGAGGTAGATTTCTGCAGCATATTTGGCAAGTACAGAATCACAGTACAGGCATACCCCACTTTTAAGTACACAATGGGGTTTATTTACTAAAGCTGGAAAGTGCTAAATCAGGCTCACTTCTGCATAGAAACCAATGAGCTTTTAGGTGTTATTACAAAAGCTCAATTGAACAAGCTGGGGTTAGAAGCTCATTGGTTTCTATACAAAAATGAGCCTGATTTTGCACTTTCCAGCTTTAGTAAATAAACCCCATTGTGTACTTAAAAGTGGGGTATGCCTGTATATATATAAAATAATATGCAAAGTTGTTGGAGGGAAGCTTCAGAATGGCAAAGATGTTTTTATTACAAATTATGTGAGCAGACTGCAGTTCCTCTTTAAGTTAAAAAAGATATTTGGACACTGGGTTAAAGGAAATCATCAGTTTTAAAAAATCTTTAAGGGGCAGTCTTCAATTTTCCCTGTTTCACATCAGGCTTCCCTGGTGTCTTCGCTTTGGAGTTTCTAATCACATAAAGAATAAAGCTCATAAACATTCATTATATTAGCTGGAAGATTCCAGTCCCCACTCTGTTATTCAATAATTTCTTCATTCACTCAACAAGAAATGTTGTTACAAACTCCTAGTACTATAATGAAGCTCTGTATTAAAAACTGTCAGGGAATATTGAAGATCGATATTAACACTATAGTATCAAAGTGGAGAAAAAATGTGGGGCTGAATGATTTCTATTTAAAGCTAAACTCTAAGCAGATGTTAAAAACAAAAATGTATTAATGTATGCATTTTTAAATATCATCAAAGTGCAGATTAAATACAGTTATTCTACGTACCTAAGCTTGTCTTTGTTTTAGTTTCCCATATATTTAAAGTGTATCTCTCATGAAAACTTCTTTGTTTAGCTTTGGAGAGAGAGTAAAATAGCTTAAAAACCAAAATCAGGTTTTCACTGTGATCTGTATTCCCCACTGGGGAGAGCCACCCTCTCTATTTGTCCTGGTGACCATAGTCAGTGGGAGATGGGAAATGCACATCTTTATTTTTGTCATGGCAACAGAAGATGAGGGAAACCTCTCAATGGCACATATGATCTGGCAATAACTGTGTCAGACACAATAGGGGTGCATGGGTGCCAACCCCCAATCTTTTCACAAAAAAAGTGGTTACTTTAAGAGTGTCCAGGGGCCAGACACACAGCAGTCTTTGGGAAGCTTTCCCAGTTTGCAATAAGCCGATTGCATCTGGGAAGCTGATTTGCCCGTGTTTAGGGAGTGTTCGGGGCGCAAGCGATGCGCCCGCAAACACTCCCGCTCTACAATGATTTGTCTCTGGTTCCTGTTTTTTTTTTTTATTGGCAGGGACCGGAGGACGACAGGGTGGTATTTTTTGCAGCACTGCAGCGTCACTTCCAGTTTCCCGGCTGGCTCATTGTGCTGTGGAGTGGACTCTGGGACTGACTGACTGTGCGATGCATGGTGGAAGCCAGGCTGAGCTGAGTGGCACGGTAATGGTAGGTAAAGCTAACGATTCCATGGGCCTCAGGATCAGTCTCTCTCTCCTCTCTTCCGAGTCCTAGCTGAGTAAGCTGACTGTCTGACAGCCGTGAGCTGCCCCTCCACTCTGGCACGCACACTTCCCCCAGTCAGTTCCCTGTGCTTCTCGACTCAATGAGGTCTCCCCACTCAGTAGTGCAGATTGGACCCAGGCCAGGGCGGATGTCCTGCCAGTGGTCACTGGATGAGGATAGTGAGGACGCTGGGTGTATTATACAATGGGATGACGATGGGTGTATTTTACAATGATGAGGATAGCGATGATGGGTGTATTATACAATGATGAGGATGATGATGATCATCATCATTATCCTCATATATACCCTGATCTGTAATGCTGAGCTATATAACCTGATCTGTGAGGCTAAGCTATATACCCTTATCTCTGATGTTGAGCTATATACCCTGATCTGTAATTCTGAGCTATATACCCTGATCAGTAATGCTGAGCTGTATAACCCGATCTGTAATGTTGAGCTATATACCCTGATCTGTGAGGCTGAGCTATATACCCTGATCTGTGAGGTTGAGCTATATACCCTGATCTGTGAGGCTGAGCTATATACCCTGATCTGTGAGGCTGAGCTATATACCCTGATCTGTGAGGCTGAGATATATACCCTGATCTGTGATGTTGAGCTATATACACTGATCTGTGAGGCTGAGCTATATACCCTGATCTGTGAGGCTGAGCTATATAGCCTGATCTGTGAGGCTGAGCTATATACCCTGATCTGTGAGGCTGAGCTGTATACCCTGATCTGTGATGTTGAGCTATATATCCTGATCTGTGATGCTGAGCTATATACCCTGATCTGTGAGGCTGAGCTATATACTCTGTCCTGTGATGCTGAGCCCTATACTCCTGTTCTGTGATTCTGGGCTGTATACTCTGTTCTGTGATGCTGAGCTGTATACTCCTGACACTATGGGTGGAAGCAAGTGTAGAGGGGGCGAAAGTCGGTGGATTATATAAGGGGTGGGTCTTATGAGAAGTGGGAGGGGTCAACAAGGAAGGGATGGGGTCTGCCCCTCCATCCTAAAACTTCACCAGCCGCCACTGGTCAGACAAGATTAGCCCTCCCTTTGGAAAAACTTCCTCTCACTTACTAGTGTGGCTTTGTAACAGGAAGTGGAAGGAAATCTCCAAATGGAGCATAGCAAACTCACAAATCCTGATATGTGTTGGATCACCATGACAGGCAGGCAGGTAGTGTTTTTAGAGGCGATCAGCACAGTTTTTCTTTAAATTCTTACATTATTACAATTTTATATTCTCTGATAACAGGTCTAGTATTCTTAATTAGGTTTGGGAGCATTTACAAGTAGGCTTTGTAATAAAAAATTGAACATTTCAATTAGGGTAATGTATTTTATTTTAATGGCATACAAAATTTAATTTTGGTAAAATTGGAATAGGTGGCAAATCAAGCAGTAAAAATCTAGAGTTAAATAACACAGATCTGAAATATTTTCATTGCTCACTGTGTTATAAATAGAGCTAATGGATTCAGTTTTTCCTTCTTCTGAAGTTTCAGATCAATAGCTGAAAGCTAGGTACATTTTCTTAGAAAATGTGATAGGCTACTTGTTAGGTACTCCATAGAGATCAAGTGTGTCATGAAAGTAGCAAATAGACTTCTATCTTCCTCCATTCACTTGTAGAATATGATGTGAAGTGCACCTTTTCCAGCAACTACCTATCTATCCTTGGGCCGTGGGAGTGTGTTCATCCCTGTTTTGTCTGGAATTTGAATTATCTCATAAGACATGCTGTTTGTTTCAAAATGTTTTCTCAATATTAACCTGGTACTTTAAAGAAAAATGAGGACATACAGAATAGCAAGACCTATGATTGTTAACTGCCTGTGAATGGTAACAAAGAAAGTTTGAATGTAATTTGAATATGTCACCAGACAAATAGTCCCCATATAAAATGTGCATGTAAAAAAAAATATACAGTATACCTTCCTCTTCTGTTGCCTGTGCCAACAAATTTGGCTCTACTGGATACAAATGGCCAGTGAGTGTCAATTACTTGTGTCTTCCATTGCACTCATGAGTTTCTCCAACACATTACAAATATGTCCTGTCCTGTATCTTCACCTCTTAAATTAAGTGATGGTTTCAGCACACATTAAACAGGGTTGGTCCATGATTGTCACCATGAAAGCTGCCCTGAGAAATGCCATGCAGTCATTGCTGGACTGCATGCATATAGACACAAAGTGGCTGATAAGAGGTTGCTGGGGATTAGCAGCACTCAGATACAACAAAGAATGAATAACCATCAACATGATTTTTATAAGCTGGACAGTCCCTCCACTGCACCGCACAATCACACTGCTGTCAGTGTGAAAGCAGCCAAATAAACCTTTTATATAAGTGCTAATTTTGCCTTTTGCAATAGTGCAGTGTATGTGATATTTAATACACTGACCTTTTTCCTCTTCCAGCTTCTGCTGGCATCGCTCTCCAGGCTGCTAGAAAGGTCCCAGGCGAAGTGCACTTAGTATCTCTATGCTTGGGACAGGAGCCAGTGCTACAGAGAAAGCATGCCTGCTTCCTCCGCCGCTGGCTCCAAGCACTCTGATGCTCAGGGATGGCGGGTCAGCAACCCATTGATCACAATATGGGCTTGCCGACCCACCATCCCAGAGCATGAACATGTGCTTCCGTGTTTTGTGGTTGAGAGCCACATCAGAGGGCTCAGAGGGCCACATGTAGCCCCCAGGCCACAGGTTGAGCACACTTGCTTTATGTTTATTCATGTTCTTTTTCTTTGTTCCAATAACATGTTCTTTTTCATTCTACATGGACATGTTCTGTTTTAAAGATTTTTTCTTCTATTTGTGTTTTTATCAGAAGCTTTTTGATTGGCAGAGTGGCACATGGCTTATAAAGCTTGAGACCCTCAAATCGGAACATTTAAAATGCGGAACAGCAAGAGCTGAGGCATGGAGGTATTCCCAAACTCTCTTTCCACTGAACAGGTTTTGAGCAACTCTTTTTAACTTGTAAATTTTTCATAATTTTTATCATTATGTTTTATTTTTATGAAAGATTAATTATACTCTTATACACATTTTTTTCCTTTATTATTAAAAAGTATCCATAGTAAATAAATCACTTTCTACTGCATTTCACAAAAATATTAAGAATTTAGTTTGCTAGAGAATTTAAACATGCTGAAATGAAGTCATGTTTAAACTGGATTGGGATTACAGTAATGTTGTCACGCTTAAAACAAATCATTCCAGAAATGCTTTGTACATTTGTCAAAATAATGAATTTTGTGGCACATTTAGCCTAACCTAGATTCAGCTTAAAGAGATGGAAAATGTAGGCTCCCTATAGACTTCTAATAAAGAAATACTATAAAGTGGAGCACAAGAGATTTACAGCAAACAACAAGTAACCTTAGTACCTTAGTAACCTTGATTACAAAGGAGACTATACATTTATCAATATGCCCTGTATATTAATGCTAATGTTGCTAAACATAATTAACAGATAACTGTATGGAGGAGCCCAATTCTAAGTACTCCTACTTGTAGATTATAACATAATGTATCAAAATGTTATTATAAATGTATCTTTCATTGCTTTTAAATACAAATATGGATTTAATATGTATGTAATGGATCTTAAATGTGAAGAATGGATATGGCCTAATTTTATTCTGCTACCTCTCTAATAGGGTTGATGTAATAAAGGAGTAGAGGCCCTGCTAGCGGGCAACCCCCCCCCCGCAAAAACGGCTGTAAAAATAGCTGCGCTTTACCACCGACAGCGCTGACCACCCAGTGGGAAAGGGGCCTAAGAAAGCCTCTTAGGAAGTAAAGTGGGAAAGGTTCAAAATAATTTAAAGGATTTTAATTTCCAGCGTTGTCCACGAGGGCCTTGCCTCTCCAGGGGCTCACACTCCGGATTGGCTATTGGCAGCAGCAGGACTTGATCACAGCCAGTAAGCCATTTGGGAGATAGATGGGGCGGGGCCGAAACCGCGACTCCACATGTGAATAGACACAGAGCAGCGGCTCGACTGGGGTGCACCTGACAGAAAGGAGGAGCTAGTAGTGTTGGCTTGGGATTCAAGAATAGGAGGATCCGGGCTGCTCTGTGCAAAACCACTGCACAGAGCAGGTAAATACAACATGTTTATTATTGTAATGAAAAAAAAAAAACAAAGCTTTACAATCACTTTAACAAAACATTTTTTTAAGCACATTGTTGGGTATTCGAAGTGAGTACACCTTATTTAATATGGTTCACTTTGTAAAGGGAACATAGCCCTGGCATATTGAGAATATTCACAAATTTCACGTATATTCACATTTTAAAGTCAATGTTAGTAAGTAAGTAAATCATTGTTCATGATTTGATATTCTCAGCTTTCTCAGGCTCCTGCAATCAGGCTGTGTGATGAGTGATGTCATGTTCCTTTGGTGAAATGTCCAAAAGCCATGGTTCAAAATATACTGGTGATTTTTTTCCACATTTGCCACGTTTTTTAACTAGTGTTTTTAAATGCTGAATGAGGGTATGCAAAATAGCCAATCCTTGATTTTTAATGCAAGGTCAGCTTTAAGACTACATGAAGGGAAGCACTTGATTATCCTATTAGTGTTTTCTTGCATTTTATTGGTTTTGTAAAAGACAAAACATTATGATACATTAAAAATATTTACATTACACTCTTGCCTTCTGGCCAAAGTTTAAATGTATATTTATCTCCTGCAATCATAATGTAAAACAGTGAAAATAAATGGACACTGTTAGCATAGACTTACTTCAGAAAAAAATATATAATTGCACCATTTAGAGTCATTATGCTTCCATGACTTAAAACATAAGATGAAAACACCACTGTTGGAGACACTGGCATCTGGCTGACCTGTATATGCAATTGTCTCCAGTGAAAATAAGGTGCAATGAGAAATACTTAAAAACTAATTAAAATACAGCATTTTTCTAATGCAAGCTAGGCCAGAGATGTCAGACTCAGATGTAATAGTGAATGATGAATTCCATAGATACTCTTGTTTTAAGCCACAATATTAAAAAAAAAAAAAAAATAAAGATATATATATATATATATATATATATATATATATATATATATATAAAATATATACCGTATCTCACAAAAGTGAGTACACCCATCACGAATCGCGTCAGTTCGGGTAGTGCATGACATGTCAATTCTGTCATCTCTTGGAACGCAGGTGGAACGCGATCAGCCGACCTCCTTGTCTTTTGTGTGTCTTTTGCTTTAAGCCACATTATTAAAAAAATATATAAATAAAGATATATATATATATATATATATATATATACCGTATCTCACAAAAGTTAGTACACCCATCACGAAATGCATCAGATCGGGTAGTGCATGACATGTCCCTTCTGTCATCTCTTTGGAACGCAGGTGGAACGCGAATAGCTGACCTCCTTGTCTTTTCTGGGGTTTTAAAGATTTACTAAATTCTAAGTGGGATATTTTTAATGCATTTAACCACTTCAGCCCCGAAAGGATTTGCCCCCTTAACCACTTCCCGCCCGCCAGCCGTCAAATGATGGCTAGGCGGCACGGCTCTTGTTCTGGGTGGACGTCATATGACGGCCCTCCAGATTGACCGCTGTCTTGCACGCCCGTGGGGGGGCGCATCGCGGCGATCGGTGTTGTGGTGTGTCAGTCTGACACACCGCTACACCGATCTCGGTAAAGAGCCTCTGACGGAGGCTCTTTACCACATGTTTAGCCGTGTCTAATCACGGCTGATCACGATGTAAACAGAAAAAGCTGCTGATCAGCTTTTCCTCACTCACGTCTGATAGACGTGAGTAGAGGAGAGCTGATTGGCTGCTCTCCTGACAGGGGGGTCTGTGCTGATTGTTTATCAGTGCAGCCCCCCCTCGGATGCCCACCCAGGACCACCAGGGATTGCCACCACACTGGAACACCAGGCATGCCACCCTAGACCACCAGGGAAATGCCAATCAGTGTCCAGGCAGCTGCCAATCAGTGCCCATGCAGCTGCCAATCAGTGCTCATCTCCAATGCCTGCCAGTGCCAGTGCCATCAGTGATGCCTATCAATGCCATCTATCAGTGCCACATATCAGTGCCCATCAGTGCCACGTATCAGTGCCCAGCAGTACTGCCTATCAGTGCCCAGCAATGCCGCCTATCAGTGCCATCCAAAAGTACCCATCAGTGCATCCTTTCAGTGCCCATCAGTGTCGTCTATCAGTGCCCACCAGTTCCACCCATGAGTGTCCATCAGTGCCACCTATCAATGCCCATCAGTGCTGCATATCAGTGCCACCCATCAGTGCCACCTACCAGTGCCCATCAGTGCCTCCTATCAGTGCCCATTGTCAGTGCCCGTCAGTGCCCATCAGCGCCACCTCATTGGTGCTGCTTTAGTAGTGCCCGTCAGTGCCGCCTTATCAATGCCCATCAGTGAAGGAGAAAACTTCCTTATTTACAAAATTTTATAACAGAAACAAAAGAAAAACTTTTTTAAAAAAATTTAGGTCTTTTTTTATTTGTTTAACAAAAAATAAAAAACACAGAGGTGATTAAATACCACCAAAAGAAAACTCTATTTGTGGGAACAAAATGATAAAAATTCTATTTGGGTACAGTGTAGCATGACCACGCAATTGTCATTTAAACAGCGACAGTGCTGAAAGCTGAAAATTGGCTTGGTCAGGAAGGGGGTGTAAGTGCCTGGTATTGAAGTAGTTGAGATACGGCACTGCATCCCTTTAACTGAAAATTGCATGGTCATGCGACATTGTACACAAACAAAATTGACGTCCTTTTTTCCCCACAAATAGAGCTTTCTTTTGGTGGTATTTGATCACCTCTGCGGGTTTTATTTTTTGCTCTATAAACAAAAAAAGAGTGACAATTTTGAAAAAACCCAATATTTTTTACTTTTTGCTATAATAAATATCCAAAAAAAAAAAGTTTCTTCATCACTTTAGGCCAATATGTATTCTTCTACATATTTTTGGTAAAAAAAAAATCGCAATAAGCATATATTTATTGGTTTGCGCAAAAGTTATTAGACATGTACACACTGAAATATTTTGTTTCGGAAATTCGTTTTCGTCCGAAAAATAAATTTATTTAGTTACTCCCGAAATTTCTTTTTATTTATTTTGTTTCATTTAAAAAAAATGCATTTGTCCAAATGGACAAAGGTTGAATCTGTCATTGAAGGCTTATGGTGTCTGTTGAATGTTCTAAGAAGATTTGACGGAGCAGCTAAACTGTACGACACCGCAATCGTACATTTCTGGTCGAATGTTCCTCCTACAAGCTATAGTAGAATTCTAATGTTGTATGACACTAGTAATAATTATATTCATTAATTATTATTACTAGTCAACCAACATCAGAATTCTTCTATAGCCTATGGGCGGAGCATTTGACCATAAATGTCCGCTCACGGCGACTGCTTCGTCGAATCTTCATGTCGAATCTTTTCTCTCTATGCCGAATAATCTTGGACTAATATAGTTAGGTTAGGCATATTCAACCTTTTTTGCTATATTCTCTATAATGTCGAATCTTCTCTCTCTATGTCGAATCTTTTCTCTCTATGTAGAATAATCTTGGACTAATAGAGCTAAGGTTAGGCACATTCGACCACAGGTTCGATGGACACAGATCGCTATTGTCAGCGTCATGTCCAATCTCCTATCTATATCGAACTGTTGTCGCAACGAAAACGAAAATAAAGCATTTGCTTTTGTCGGATCTTTCAGTTTTCAGATTCTGCACAGTCGTTATCGTTTGTTAAAACGATAACGAAAATACCCGAAATTCGGACAAAAATGCATTCGGACGAAAACGAATGCACATGTCTTAAAGTTATAGAGTCTACAAAATAGGGGATATATTTATGGCATTTTTATTATTAATTTATTACATTATTCACTAATGTCCTGAAATATGACAGACTTTCACAAATGACTAAATTGTATCAAAACTTACATTGGTATTGTGATAAAGTTCTTCATGTATATATTTTGAAGCTTAGTAGTGAAAACAAATCTGCACTTGTATTTCTGTGCATTAGGAGAAGCTATCTTTCGAAGTTCAATAATTACATATTTTCAGATCATATTACCAATTCTTGAACATTATGAAGCAATTATTCTAACATTTTCACTATCATTAAAATCATTATGTTTATTAGAACAATAATTTTTAAAATATTTTAAAAAATATAATCAATTTGTGTGAAATAATCACATATGTTTTACACCATTACTGACACAGAATATGAGACTCCCTAATAATCTATGTTTTAATCTTATTTAAAATATATATAAATGTATCAACCAAAAAAGGAGGGAAGTGATTGTTCCTCAAATATATACATACCTATCCCTCTACCTCTTCCACCAATTCCATCCCTCTGACATAGAATGTGCCCCTTGATATTTTCTGCACAGTCTTGTGAGCTGCAAACAGGTTTATGATATTCTCACAAAGTCAAAGCGTTTCTTGAACAACAGAAGTTCTACTTAATACATTTTGTTTGTCATGCTTCTTGCATTTGTGAACAAAACCTTTAATTTGTATTAACATTTAATACCCTATTATTTCTCATTGTTTGGCTATAACTTGATGCCACTATTCTTTTTGGAGGTGACGTAATTCCTCTGCTGTCTAATTTGAGCCCAATCATCCCACTATTCCAGCCCCTCTATATCCCATTCCCCTGTAGACCCTTGCTCTCTATTTGGCATTTTCTTTTCTGACCCCCCCCCCCCACACACACACACACACACACACACACACACATCCTAGTCCAAAGCTCCTCCAGCCTCCTAACCATTTTTTCCCCCAACAAAACTGCACCCTTCCCTTTTAGACACAGTTGGTCCCTACAGTAGAGTCAGTACCCACGTGCTCCCTAAGCTCCCATTGCCTCCCTGGTGTGGCTCATGGCACCTTGGAGGTCCTTTTCCTTGACTTGGCACCTATGTTTCTGAATCTTTTTTTAGGATGCTTCATCTTCCACTCATTTTGTAATTTGTACCAATGAGTACAATTGCAGCTGTGTCTTACCCAGTCCCACCCAACAATCTGTCAACCCAGTTCTCCAGCTAGCATCTGATAGATCAGGTCCCCACTGCTCTCCAAGTTGTTAATACTCTGCAGTGTTGCCAGATGATTTTTTAGATCCAAGATCTGGGCTTCCAAACTAGCAACTTGCTCACATGTTGCACAACAGTATTCGCCTTCAAACTGCTGTTCCAGGGACGCATACATATAGCAGGATGTACAAGGAATCACATTACCAATCTGGGAAGATACGTTGGGGGACTTTACTAATACTGAAACATGCAGAATCTGGAGAAGCTGTGCATTTTAACCAATCTGCTTCTACCTTCAGCTTGTTCAGTTAAGCCTTAAAGATGAAAGATATAAGCTGAATGGTTGTTAGGAACAGCTGTTCACAGTCTGGATGTTCCAGTCTTAGTAAATTTTCCATGTGGTTACTTCTAGCTATATGAGGATATTTTTAAATTTAAACTCTGGTACAAATACAGTAATGCTATAGGTTTTAACCCTGTTCTGTTATCCCCCGGAGAGTGTTATGTCTTTATTTTACTTTGCTTCTATTATGGAACTATACTTTACAGAAAGCATCACACAGCCCTCTCAAAGTGAACACAGCCCCCAAACAATAGTATACTGTATTATAGATTATAGTTTCAATGAATTACCTTGCTCTGCTACTCCTTGTATTGAGCTATCTCCTTGTATTATGAGTAAACACTTGAAAAAGCAATGCACTTTAAAGAGCATTAATTCAGCTGGACTTGTTCTGTAATGTTGAAAATGTTTCACAACAGCTTCAACTTGGATGAGCCATTAAAATGCTTTTAACATAACAGAACAAGCACAGTTGAATGCAACTACTTTATATTTGTTTTTGTTTGGTTTGCTATCTGTTTTTTGGAAGATGTCCTGCAAGGTTAGAAATGATGGTAAAACTACCCAAATGAAAAAAAAAAACAAAACATTTTTTTGCGAGGAAGAGTTTAATGGAGTGGGGAAAGATCTGTACCTTTAGTGATGACAGTTCACCCCATTTCTTTTCCTGGTGTGACAGGGAAAGGAAATGATGCAAAATCCCCCCCAATTCCTATAACAGACAAAAAAATTAAAACTACTGCGCAATCACGTCATTGTAAATATATGGGTAGTTGCCAACATTGACATGTGTCTCCAAACCTCTAAAGATGCAAAAGAAAAAAGTGCAGAGCTACCTATGTGCAATGATAATTGGTGTTCATTAATTACATAAATAATGACACACTTGTGATGGATACCCCACTAACGACCTACTAAGCTGTATATACAAGTATAAATAAAACATGTAAAAAAAGAAAAATTATGAAGACACATGTAGTGAGTAATATTGGTGATACCCTCCACAGAGAAGTGTCCCAATAGCCGTCTAGTAATATACTTCAAAATTACCAGTGTGTTACTATAAATGAAAACAAATATTTTCACCATAAATAAGTATTTAGCATTAATTGTGTCACCCTCTGTCTGTGTGTGTGTATTTAAATTTGGTCTTGCCATGTTTAGAAACATATTAATATCATTTATAATGATATAATCATCATGGTGATCTATTGCTATGCCTAGCTAATTAGGGATAAAGAAATGCCATACAGTAAAAAATAGTACCTGTTTTCCTGCAGGATCTGGGGCCCACCCATAAGATGTTTGGCATGACCCACGTATGCCTCCTACCTGGAAACCTTGTAGCATTGTGGCATTATTGCACATTTTTTTAACATTATCTTTTTTTTTCATTTGATAAAATTGATTGCTATTAATGAAACAGCATAGTCTATCAGTCCACAGTCCTATGTCTACAAGTAACCTAAGGTGGAAGTGTGGAGCTCATAATACACTGGCGTGACTGGCCTAAACTAGTCAATAAAAGCAATAATCTTACTAACTTGCTGGTTGCTGTATTTTGATTCTGTTAAATCAGCTTGCTAGCAGCTGTGTATCCAATTTGTCACAGGACATGAAAGTCACCAAGCGCAGTTATAACAGAAACTAATTCATAAAAAAAACCTTTGAATAAAAAGTAATTAATTATGCTTATTACTATGAAAGTTTTTTGCCTGCTGTTGACTGATGAGATGTCAGTATTGCTCCAACATAAGGTCAAAAATGATCTTCAGTCTGCATAAAAGGTTAATCTGTAAATCTGGCTATTATCACCATGATAAGCATAGACACAGCACACTGTTTACATTAACCTTTTCCTTCCCTGTGAAGCTATTACGTTAAAGTGTGTAGTCAAGTAAATCACGCCTGCTGTAAGCACCAGTAGGTAACAAGAAAATTCTTTGATGATGAAAAGGCAAATGAAAGGCAAACATTTATACCATTTGTATATACTTCTTGAATATTTAAAATTTAGGCATAGAGCAACCTTTTGAGTCTAGTGTGCCAAAAAATGTAACAAATTAAGAGTGTCAGATGTATAAAACAAAATGTCTTCTTCAATGGTGGGGATATAAACCAGAATAATGGAAATAAATGAATATGGTTATTCTGTTAAACTTGAATTTTAGTTACAATCCATACTCTTCAGTCCCTCAAATCAGCTCCGATCCATACAATTTAAACCTCAGATCAGCCCCAGTCCATATACTTCAGACCTAAGATTAGCCCTCCTGTGTTGGTGGCAACACAAGTGTGACAGAAAACTGCCTCTTTGCTCAAGTAGCTGTGCTATACAAGTCCTTACCGTCAGAGGTGGCTCTAGGCTTTGTGAGGCCTTAGGCAAAACTTACACTTGAGGCCCCATGGACTGGGACGCTCCGTGATGAGGCTGCTATTCCTCAGGCTGTAGGCAGTATCCGATTTGCCCGTCAACTCCTGGGCCACAGAGTCCCAGTGGGGGTAGGCGGAGCCGCCGGTGTCAACTTCAGTGATTGAGAACAGGTAAATTAGGCGGCCGCAAGGCCCCTGTGAGTGCGAGGCCTTAGGCGACCACCTAATTTGCCTAATTAGAGAGCCGCCTCTGCTTACAGTACACAAGAGTGTAATGCTGGAACCTTTAGTCTCACCATTGCTCTGCAGAAAACAAAGAGGGCACTTTTGGCATACTACATTTTACTAGTACAGGCTGCACATACTATGTATTTTGTTTATACTGCTATAAATATACACAAGGACATGTAAAGAACAAGAGCAGGGCTAGCTTTGGAAACATGCATGGGCCCCTTTGTCCTGATTATGTCCAAGCATAAATAGCCAGCACACCATGAATCTTCAAAGTAACATTTAAGTAACATTTAAACATTTATTAAAGTGATCACATCACACCAGTAAAGGTGCAACATTTGGAGCAACGCAGGACCCCATCATAACATGCCTAATGAAGGGGTCCTGCATGGCCTTGAAATGTTGCACATTTACTGATGTAACGTGATCACTTTAATAAACATTTGGACATTATTTTGAAGATCTAAGGTATGCTAGCAATATATGCTTTAACTTGTGATGTTACTGGGTTCCAGCTAGTAGTTGCTACAGAGCCAATTTACTCTTTGTGTCATTTCCAGGAGCATATGCATTGGGAATATTACAATGGTCTGTCCTGAGTATAGACACACGCAATAACCTGTGAGCCCAGCATCATGTTGGAGGTATCCAGTAGTTCCACTATACAAACGCAGAGGGAGTCGCTGATACATATTGGATATGAGAAGCTATAATCTGCCCTGAATTGACTGCCTGGAACACTTCTGATCCACTGACAACATGTAGCCTTTTCACCTTGTTTAAAGTGGTTCTAAAGGATAACATTTTTTTTACCTAACATAATTTTAATGGGACATTTTTTACCTTAATGCGGGAAAAGCATTAAGGTGAAAGATGTTGTGACTTTAGAACCACTTTAAGTAGACCTTCCACCTCAGTGACAAGGTCTATTCAAGTTGCACACTCCCCTCCCTAAAATGCTGCCTAAAAGTAATTCTGCGAAAATAAATAGTATGCTCATCTTCCCTGACTTCCATAGAGCAGGGGTTGACATCATCCCACCCTCATGCCGACAAGCTCTCTGGGAATGCTAAAAAGCCCAGCTCTCTTGAGAAGATGCTGTAGCACAGAGCAAAATAGCCTTTTCATGAGACCCGTGCTACTACATTTTTAGTGACCTGCCAGAAAGAAGGGTGATGCCACCCTCTCCTATGTGCTGTGGAAGGAAGTCGGAGAAAGGTAAGATTATTATCTATTTTTCACCCTACAGGATTTTTATGCAGTGTTTTAGAAAAGGGGGAGCAACTTTAATAAGCAGACCTTTCCAGTGAAGTGGAAGGTCCACTTTAGGAACCACACAAATAATGTTTAGCGGGTAATTTAACATGTAAAGCAGAGCAATAAAGGTAGAAAACATTTTCACTTGAAATGAATCCATGTTTCAGTTAAATTAATACCCCAATCTGCAGCTCTGAGATTTTTAAGTGTTCAGCATGATTTTTAGCAGCCATGTAGTGATCATGTGTCATATTCAGCACCTACCTGTGTGTATTGGGCAGCAGAATAAGCTCTTTCTCTCCTTGTTTTTCAACAGTGTGCCCACCTCCTGATCATTGGTTGCCCAATTTCCACACTCTCCCTGCCCTTCCCTACTCATTACAACTGTGTTATCATTTAGAAGTCCTTGTGTCTATGGAAATACAGCACATCAATGTTCTCACACGCCAGCATGCTTTCATGATGTCATGGAGGTGGGTGGTCTGGGCTTTGTAACTGAGAGCCAAGGGAGTTGTCAAATAAAGCCAATGACCTGGCATCACATGCCAGTGTTAGCATGTGTGTCGGCAGTTCATAACCCCTGGCATAGAGGGGTCTAATATAAGAGAGAAGATAATATGTGATATTTTACATTGTATAACTGTTTCAAGTGGAATTATGGAAGCAATTTAGTGGTCTTTAGAAAACATTCCAACATTGGAAAATCATTTTAACCACTTCAGCCCCAGAAGGATTTACCCACTTCCTGACCAGGCCATTTTTTGCGATACGGCACTGCATCAATTTAACTGACAATTGTGCAGTCATGCGACATGGTACACAAACAAAATTAATGTACTTTTTTCTTCCCACCAATGGCGCTTTCTTTTGGCGGTATTTGATCACCTCTGCAGTTTTTAATTTTTGAGCTATAAACAAAAAAAGGCCGACAATTTTGAAAAAAAAACAGTATTTTTTACTTTTTGCTATAATAAATATTCAAGAAAAACAATTTCTTCATCAGTTTAGGCCAATATGTATTCTTCTACATCTTTTTGGTAAAAAAAAATTGCAAAAAGCGCATATTGATTGGTTTGCGCAAAAGTTATAGCGTCTACAAAATAGGGGATATATTTATTGCATTTTTATTATTATTATTTTTTTACTAGTAATGGTGGTGATCTGCAATTTTTAGCAGGACTGCGACATAGCGGCGGACAGATCAGACACTTTTGACACTTGTTTGGGACCATTGACATTTATAAAGCAATCAGTGCTATAAAAATGCACTGATTACTGCATATATGTCACTGGCAGGCAAGGGGTTAACACTAGGGGGCAATCAAGGGGTTAAATGTGTTCCCTGGGAGGTGTTTCTAACTGTGGGGGGATGGGACTGACTGGAGGAGGAAGAGAGAGATCGCTGTTCCTGATCACTAGGAACAGCAGATCTCTCTCTCCTCCCCTGTCAGAATGGGGATCTGTCAGTTTACATTGATAGATGGCTCTCTGTGGAGTGATCGCGGGTGGCTGGTGGACATCGCGGGCTCCGGCCACACGCAACGGCTCCATTGCATTCCACAGCTCTTAAAGCGGCTGATGTACACCTGCGGTAGTTTGTGCAGCTGTGCCAACCTGCCGCCGTATAATGACGGCGGCTGGTCCGAAATAAGTTAAAGAAGTTCCAAGTAAATGCATTATTTTTTTGTCATGCAAGATAAGTCATCAGTGTACACAAAATATTATGCTTTATTGGGTGGTTGTCAGGCAACTTCCCCCCACCCCCACCCAAACACCACCACCACCCAAACACCACCACCACCACCACACACACACAGGTTAAAGGTTAAGGGTGCTATCACTGAAGGAAGTACACTTAATACTTACTCACAACCTTTCTTTGCCTGAGTACAGTCATTATGAAGAACACCTCTTCACAGAGATGAAGATTAAAGCATTCGTTACCCACATACTTCATATTCCTGATATGTGCTTGCTGTACCATGTACAGCCGTGCTCTTGATCTACTTGACCTTGGCTTGGTATAGATCCCAAATTTTCTACTTCTTATTAAGTTATTGAACAGTACTGAGTGGCATATTCAAGGCTTTGGATATCTTTTTATATCCTTTTTCATCTTTGTAAACTTTCATTTCTCATGACTCAGTGTCTAACCTGCTTAGTGCATCCATGTGAGAGCTAACAAACTCATTGACTATATATACACAGACACTAATTGTGATTTAAAAAGCCACAAATGTGGGAAATTAACCTTTAATTGCCATTTTAACATGTGTGTGCCACCTTCTGTGTGTATACCAAGGTCAAACATTCCAGGGTATGTAAACTTTTGCAGGCATCATCCCGGTACTGTTTTTTAGAGCCGGTGATCGGCTTTCCTGGTATAACAACCGATGCGGCTGTTATACCGGAGGAGCGGGAGGGGACATGCCCCCCTCCTGCCGCCTCCCGCCGCTCTTACTGGGCCTCTCGTTCTATCGGGAGGCCCGATGACCAATTTGCCACCTCCAGAGGCTATTAACAGTCTGGAATGAAGCTGTAAGCGGCTTCATTCCAGCCTCCTAATTGTTAACACGGAAGCGTCACTTCCCATTTACTCAGCTGCCAATGGCGCCGGTTTTAAAAATATACACAGTATTCAGAATCTCCGAAAACGACGTCCTGAATACTTTAAAGTGCAAAGAGTACCTGTCACCACCTATTACTGTCACAAGGGATGTTTACATCCCTTGTGACAGCAATAAAAGTGATCAAATTTTTTTTTTTTCAAAACACAATTTATTAATATAAAAATAAATAAAATGAATGATAATAAAAAAAAAAATTTAAAGTGCCCCAGTCCCCGCGAGCTCGCGCAGCAAAGAAAATGCATACAGATGTCGCACCCGCATATGTAAACGGTGTTCAAATCACACCTGTGAGGTATCGCCGTGATCGTCAGAGTGAGAGCAATAATTCTAGCACTAGACCTTCTCTGTAACTCTAACCTGGTAACCGAAAAAAAATTTAAAGCGCCGCCTATGGAGATTTTTAGGTACCGTAGTTTGTCACCATTCCACAAGTGCATGCATTTATAAAGCGTGACATGGTTGGTATCTATTTACTCATTGTAGCATCATCTTTCACATTATACAAAAAATTGGGGTAACTTTACTGTTGGTTTTTTTAAAATTCATGAAAGTGTCCCTTTTCCCAAAAAGTTGCGTTTAAAACACCGCTGCACAAATACCGTGTGATATAAAATATTGCAACAATCGCCATTTTATTCTCTAGATTCTCTGCTAAAAAATATATATATATAATGTTTGGGGGCTCTAAGTAATTTTCTAGCAAAAAATACGGATTTTAACTTGTAAACACCAAATTTCAAAAATAGGCTTAGTCATAAAAGGGATAAAAGACAGTTTTTTGGCATGATCAGTAGGGATGAGCCGAACACCCCCCGGTTCGGTTCGCACCAGAACCTGCGAACGGACCGAAAGTTCGCACGAACGTTAGAACCCCATTGACGTCTATGGGACTCGAACGTTCGAAATCAAAAGTGCTCATTTTAAAGGCTAATTTGCATGGTATTGTCCTAAAAAGGTTTTGGGGACCCGGGTCCTACCCCAGGGGACATGTATCAATGCAAAAAAAACTTTTAAAAACGGCCGTTTTTTTCAGGAGCAGTGATTTTAATGATGCTTAAAGTAAAAAAAAAAAAAAAGTGAAATATTCCTTTAAATATCGTACCTGGGGTGTGTCTATAGTATGCCTGTAAAGTGGCTCGTGTTTCCCGTGTTTAGAACAGTCCCTGCACCAAATGTCATTTTTAAAGGAAAAAATCTCATTTAAAACTGCTTGCGGGTTTAATGTCATGTCGGGTCATGGCAATATGGATGAAAATCAGTGAGACAAACGGCATGGGTACCCCCCAGTCCATTACCAGGCCCTTTGGGTCTTGTATGGATATTAAGGGGAACCCCGCACCCAAATTAAAATAAGTAAAGGCCCTATATACTCTGAACAGCAGTATACAGGCGGTGCAAACAAGACAGGGACTGTAGGTTTGTTGTTAAGTAGAATCTCTTTGTAATTTTGAACGGGTAAATTTTTAAAGCGTTTAGCTCCAGCCAAAAAATCTTTTTTAAGCTTTTTGGAAAACATAGGGAAGGGTTATCACCCCTGTGACATTTGTTTTGCTGTCTTTCCTCCTCTTCAGAAGATTTCACCTCACTTTTTGTCCCAATGAAAAATGTTTTTTGAAAATTTGGGAACAAGGATTGGAAAGCATCAGTGGAAAGGAGAAATTGTTTTCCCATATTAACTCTTACAGGAGAGAATTTCCCTTCCTAGGGGTAGATTTCATCTCACTTCCTGTTGTCTCCTTCCGTTTGCAAGTAGGAGTCGTTTGTAAGTTAGATGTTTGAAAGTAGGGTCCTGCCCTATATACTCAGCAGAAATTTGGGCCTTAGGTGTTGCTGTGGCCACAACACTGTAAGCCCTCACAGGGCCCTGCTGTGAAATATTAGATCAAGAATTGTAATTACATGCCCCTGTTGAACAGGAGCTGAAAAATTAGGCCTTAGGCACTGGTGCTGGTGCCACAACACTGCAACCCCTTACAGACACTCTAGTTGGAACGCAGGAACGAGCCCTGCTGCAAAGTATTGCATCAAAAATTGTAATTACACACCCCTGTTAGACAGGGGCAGAAAAATTGGGCCTTAGGCACTGGTGCTGGTGCCACAACACTGCAACCCCTCACAGACACTCTAGTTGGAACGCAGGAACGAGCCCTGCTGCAAAGTATTGCATCAAAAATTGTAATTACACGCTCCTGTTAAACAGGGGCAGAAAAATTGGGCCTTAGGCACTGGTGCTGGTGCCACAACACTGCAACCCCTCACAGACACTCTAGTTGGAACGCAGGAACGAGCCCTGCTGCAAAGTATTGCATCAAAAATTGTAATTACACGCCCCTGTTAGACAGGGGCAGAAAAATTGGGCCTTAGGCACTGGTGCTGGTGCCACAACACTGCAACCCCTCACAGACACTCTAGTTGGAATGCAGGAACGAGCCCTGCTGCAAAGTATTACATCAAAAATTGTAATTAACACGCCCCTGTTAAACAGGGGCTGAAAAATTGTGCCTTAGGCACTGGTGGTGGCGCCCAGAACCAAAAATGTTCTTACAAGCTATCAGCGTGATGATTGAGGAGGAAGAGGATAATTACTCAGGGATAGTCACTCAGCATCAGCATAGGCAGTCTTTGAAGGGATCTGAGATTTCAAAAAAAATTATTCGGTTACATCAGCATCAGGTGCTTGGTAGCTGGTGGTGATCCAAGACTCATTCATTTTTATGAAGGTCAGCCGATCGACCGAGTCGGTGGACAGACGCACCCTGTGATCGGTTACCACGCCTCCAGCAGCACTGAATGTGCGTTCCGAAAGAACGCTGGATGCAGGACAGGCCAGTAGCTCAATTGCATACTGTGCAAGCTCTGGCCAGTGATCCATCCTCAAGACCCAGTAACCCAGAGGATTTTCGGTGGGAAAGGTGTCCAAGTCTGATCTTGCCCCTAGGTATTCCTGCACCATGTAAAACAGACGCTGGCGATGGTTGCTGGAACCGATCATACCTTGGGGCTGCGGACCAAAAAATTGTCTGAACGCATCGGTCAGACGGCCACCTTCTCCACCGCTCCTTCTTTGACTGACCGAAGCCTCAGCAACACGTTGTCCAGAAACAGGAGTTTGTAACCTCCCAGTCTCTGGGAACGCATTGCACAGACCTTTCTGCAAGGCCTCCCGAAGATGTTTCATCCTCTGCTCCCTCTGCGATGGCAAGATAAGGTCCGCAACCTTACCCTTGTAACGTGGATCAAGGAGGGTTGCCAGCCAGTATTGGTCCTTCTCCGTGATATCACGAATACGAGGATCCTTACGCAGGCTTTGCAGGATCAGGGAGGCCATGCAGCGTAGGTTTGCTGAGGCATTCGGTCCGGAGTCCTCTGGGTCACTAAGGACGACAACGTCCGCAACCACCTCCTCCCAGCCACGTACAAGTCCATGTGTTTCTTGGGACTGATCCCTTAAAGACTGCTGCTGATGCTGAGTGCCAGGCTCCACCTCCATACTGACACAATCTTCCTCCTCCTCCTCCTCGTCCTCTTCCTGTGTGATCGGCGGGCACGCAGGAACACTGTCTGGATAAAGGGGGCCTTGAGAGCTAAGGAAGTCCTCCTCTTCCTGCCTCTGTTCTGCCTCAAGTGCCCTATCCATTATTCCACGCAGCGTGTGCTCCAACAGGTGGACAAGGGGGACAGTGTCACTGATGCATGCACTGTCACTGCTCACCATCCTCGTGGCCTCCTCGAATGGTGACAGGACAGTGCATGCATCCCTAATCATGGCCCACTGGCGTGGGGAAAAAAACCAAGCTCCCCTGACCCTGTCCTGGTGCCATAGTCGCACAGGTACTCATTGATGGCCCTCTGCTGCGTGTGCAGCCGCTGCAGCATGGCCAACGTTGAGTTCCACCTGGTGGGCATGTCACAGATTAGGCGGTTCTTGGGCAGGTTAAACTCCTTTTGGAGGTCCATCAGCCGAGCACTGGCATTATATGACCGCCGGAAATGCACACAGACTTTCCTGGCCTGCCTCAGGACATCCTGTAAGCCCGGGTACCTGCCCAAGAACCGCTGCACCACCAAGTTAAGGACGTGAGCCAAACAGGGCACATGGGTCATTTGTCCCTGTCGGAGGGCAGAGAGGAGGTTGGTGCCATTGTCGCAAACCACCATTCCTGCCTTAAGTTGGCGTGGCGTCAACCACCTCTGAACCTGCCCCTGCAGAGCTGACAGAACCTCTGCCCCAGTGTGGCTCCTGTCCCCCAAGCACACCAGCTCAAGCACCGCATGGCATCTTTTGGCCTACGTACTTGCGTAGCCCCTTGAACGACTACGGAGCACCGCTGGTTCCGAGGAAGAGGCCATGGAGGAAGAAGAAGAGGAGGGGGTGGAGGAGAGAGGTGTGTCACAATCAGCATTTTGGAGGCGTGGTGGTGGAACAACCTCCAACACTACTGCACCTTGTCCTGCATCCTTCCCAGCTGCCAGCAGAGTCACCCAATGTGCCGTGAAACTTAGGTAACGTCCCTGTCCATGCCTGCTGGACCATGAGTCAGCGGTAATATGCACCTTACCGCTGACCGCCCTGTCCAGCGAGGCATGGACATTGCCTTCCACATGCCGGTAGAGAGCCGGAATCGCCTTCCGTGAGAAAAAGTGGCGTTTGGGTACCTGCCACTGAGGAACCGCACATTCCACAAACTCACGGAAGGGGGCAGAGTCTACCAACTGAAAAGGCAGCAGTTGAAGTGCTAGCAATTTTGCCAAGCTAGCATTCAACCGCTGGGCATGTGGATGGCTGGGAGCAAACTTCTTTCGGCGGTGCAGCAGCTGGGGCAGGGAAATTTGCCTGGTACAATCTGACGTCGGTGTACCAAAAGCAGATTGCCCACAAGTACTTGGCTGTGACACACCTAATTCTACACCTTCATTCCTCTCACTGCAGGTCTCAGAGAGGACTGGAGGTCTAGTGGGGTTGGAAATCTCAGCTGATGAGGAGCAAGGAGAGATCCTCTTTGTTCTTTGGTGTGGGTCTTTTAGATACGCTTGCCAACGAACTGCATGGCAGGTCAACATATGTCTGGTCAAGCATGTGGTACCCAAGCGGGAGATGTTTTGGCCACGTGAGATACGCTTGAGACATATGTTGCAAATAGCAGCGGTGCAATCTGATGCACTCGTCTCAAAAAAGGCCCACACCAAAGAACTTTTTGAATAACGCGCAGAGACTGCAGTGCCCTGCACATGTGGAGCTTTGGGGTGTGATGCAGTCAATGTGCTGCCCTTAGGCTGGCCCCTGGAGGGCATCCTGCCTCGTTGGTGATGTGCCGCCTCCTCCTCCTCCTCCTCCTCTCTCCTATCAGGCACCCACGTTGAGTCAGTGACCTCATCATCCCCTCCCTCCTCATCACTGGAGCAAACCTGGCAGTATGCTGCAGCAGGGGGAGCATGACTGCCAGATTGCTGTCCTTCTTGGGCACCCCCTCTGTCCGTGCTCATGTTACTGCCTTCATCGAGCTCAGTATCATCATCAGAGCCTTCCAAACGCTGGGCATCCTCCTGGAGCATGTACCCAACACTGTGGTCAAACAGTTCGAGGGAATCCTCATGAGGACATGGTGGAGCTAGGGAAGGAGTCACTGATGACATTGAGCTGAGGGAAGAGGCCGCTGCTTTGCCAGACAAAGCACCCTGGGCATGGGTGAGAGAGGATGAGGAGGATGAGGACGGCTTGGTCATCCACTCGACCAAGGCTTCCGCATGTTGCGGCTCAACACGGCCAGCTGCCGAAAAAAAGGCCCAGCGTGTCCCATGGCCACGTGCTGATGAGGATGCATCGTCTCCACGACCAGCACTAGACACAGAGCCTGCTTGCCCTCTCTTATTGGCTTGTGACTGTCTGCCTCTCCTTCTTGGCCTTCCAGACATACTAATGGCCTGTAGCTGCACTAAGCTGGGATAGAACACCAGTAATTTTCTTCAGGTAGCTTTATATACTGTAACCAGACAAGCCTGCCTGTCAGTAGGAAGATAACAGGAACGGATCTAGCTGAACACTGTGAGCAGGACGCACTGTACTAAATGTAAATAGTCTAGCTGCCTGACCGTGGTACTAATAGGATCAAATAGAACCCCAGTAATTTTCTTCAGGTAGCTTTATATACTGTAACCAGACAAGCCTGCCTGTCAGTAGGAAGATAACAGGAACGGATCTAGCTGAACACTGTGAGCAGGACGCACTGTACTAAATGTAAATAGTCTAGCTGCCTGACCGTGGTACTAATAGGATCAAATAGAACCCCAGTAATTTTCTTCAGGTAGCTTTATATACTGTAACCAGACAAGCCTGCCTGTCAGTAGGAAGATAACAGGAACGGATCTAGCTGAACACTGTGAGCAGGACGCACTGTACTAAATGTAAATAGTCTAGCTGCCTGACCGTGGTACTAATAGGATCAAATAGAACCCCAGTAATTTTCTTCAGGTAGCTTTATATACTGTAACCAGACAAGCCTGCCTGTCAGTAGGAAGATAACAGGAACGGATCTAGCTGAACACTGTGAGCAGGACGCACTGTACTAAATGTAAATAGTCTAGCTGCCTGACCGTGGTACTAATAGGATCAAATAGAACACCAGTAATTTTCTTCAGGTAGCTTTATATACTGTAACCAGACAAGCCTGCCTGTCAGTAGGAAGATAACAGGAATGGATCTAGCTGAACACTGTGAGCAGGACGCACTGCACTAAATGTAAATAGTCTAGAAGATAACAGGAACGGATCTAGCTAAACTGAATACAGTGTATATATATATATATGCAACACCTGGGATGCATATATATACACAATACACTGTAAGTGCAGCTAACTGACTGACTGTTCTGCCTAATCTATCTAACTCAAATCAAATGACACTGTCTGTCTCTCTCTCTCTCAATGAACGCCGGAACACACACTACACAGGGCCGCCGTGCAGGCGGCCTTATATAGTGTGGGGCGTGTACTAAATCCCCTGAGCCATAATTGGCCAAAGCCTCCTTGGCTTTGGCCAATTATGGCTCTCTGTTCAGGCGGCGCTGTGATTGGCCAAGCATGCGGGTCATAGTGCATGCTTGGCCAATCATCAGCAAGCAATGCACTGCCATGCCGCAGTGAATTATGGGCCGTGACGCGCCACACGAATTTGGCGCGAACGGCCCATATCGTTCGCAATTCGGCGAACGGGCGAACAGCCGATGTTCAAGTCGAACATGGGTTCGACTCGAACACGAAGCTCATCCCTAATGATCAGTCATATTTGAAATATAATGCCAGCATTTCACAATTTCTGCCAGGGAATGCAAACTTTTGAACACAACTGTACTTGTATGATAAAGTATCATGTTCTTTTTGTATGAAATCCTTGGCATTCCTGCTAGTCCCCTTGCTTTCTGAATTAAAAACTTACTACGCCATGATCAGTTCTCTGCTGGGAACTCAGGCTGCTCTCCTCCAATGATCAGACATCTCCTAATATATTACTTCCACCCCACACAGCCTGTCACTGGGAAGCTTAGTTTACTGCTGCTTCTCCCCCAGCATGCAGCTGAGAATAGAGCGAATGTGATCACTTTAAAAAAGGGAAAAAGGTATTTATAAAGTATTTTTATATCTATACAAAAAATGTTTTGCCTTTCATTTCTTTTTTAAACTGAATGGGTTGTTTTACAAGGTGATCGTTTATAACCACTTTAACCGAAAAGATAACATTACATTTTGATATCAGATTGTACCATGTATTTCCAATCCTGGAACACATTAGCTGCAGGATACAGAATACACATATAAGGGACTTATACAATTCTGTGCATCTTTTATCTGTGATCTCTAAATACCTGGTTAATCTAGATACATGTGAATTATTCCATTTATACATGTGAATTATTCCATTTATATATACAGGTAGCTCTATATACTGTAACCAGACAAGCCTGCCTGTCAGTAGGAAGATAACAGGAACGGACCCAAAAAATAGAAATCACTATTTAGTATTGAGGTAGACAGTCTTTCATCTCAATTAGTTGCTCCAACATCTGCATCTTGGGATGCAAAGGGATAGATTTACAAAAGGCAAATAGGCTGTTCACTTAGCAAGAGAAGTTGCACTTGTTAAAGTGTTACTAAACCCGGGACCCTGCATTCAATCTGGTCTCCCACAGTACACAGAACATGGAAATGCAATTATTTTAGTAACATAAACTGCTAAATACCTTTTCTCATCAGCAATATACAGTATAACAGTCTTGTGACTTCTATCAGTGTCTGGTTAAAGCTTGAAGGAGGAGTTTTCATTCTACTCTGACTGTCCTATGAGGCTGCAGGACCCCTGATACTCTGTCTGGACAGTGCTGATTGACTTTGCGCTGATCACATGCACCCTCCCAAGAAACAAAAAAACTCTCTAGCAATACACATCAAACTGAGTATGTTCAGACTGACTCCAAAGGCTCAGTCTTATCAGGAGATGGATTGGGGACGGTAGAAGAAGGGGAGGATAAGAGAAGATAGGATCAAACAGCCTTTTTACATGATGCAGAGGATTAAACCCTTAGGTTCCACAGTGAGTATAACAAGCATGTTTTACTGCATATACAAACAGATTTTACTGTTGTGGGTTTAGTAACACTTTAAGAGAATTTGTCCCAAAGCTTAGTGAATGTGGTGAAAGTTCACTTCACAAAATAATACCCAATTACATGTATGGATAGAAAAAACAGCATTTTTGCTTGCACACAATTTGATGATGGAAGTTAGCAGAGCCTCACCTTATTCACTAAGCTCTAAGGAAAATTCCCTTACAAAATGCAACTTCCCTTTCAAAATTAACAGTCTATTTGTCTTTAGTAAATCAACAATAATGTCTTCAGAAAACCCAAAAGATTCCTAGGATGCAGTGGAGGCATTTTAATGATTATAACTATACTTTTCAGCCATGAATGGTGCCTATGAATAGCATGTGAGGTTATTTTTTTCTGTGATTACAGTAACTCTACAAGGGTCCTGTAGCATTCTGGTGCAAACATCAGCTCACTTTGAAAATGTAGGGCTTATGAGCGTATGTTTTCTTTTATAGGTTCATTCCAACTTATTGCATCTGCCACCTTTAGGCACATGCTTACTCTGCCTAGTGGTAAATCTAGCTGTGAGTATTACTGTTCACTAGTAAATCCCACTATTACTCAAACGAACGAACATCTTAAAACTCACTTGTTAGGTGATAATTAAAATCACATACCTAGTTCCGATGACCAGGTCTTTTTAAATGTGTGAGGTTTTCAAGCCTGTTAACGGTAATTTGTTTACATGCAAAGCTTATGTTGTATGTCTCTGTTTGTGTAGCTCTACAAATGCAAACTGAAATGGTAAGCCCACTTCTGCAGTGTTTCTATTTTTCTGGTCCCTGAATTTATGCAGCCTTTAAAATATATGCATAGAGGTGACCTAATCATTGAAATTCCAGTCAGTCATTAATCCTTTACCAGCAAAGGAATCACAGTGCTCTGCAGTGAATTCAGATTTGTGTGAACTAGTATGCATATCTTTAACAACAACACATATTTTATACAATAGCATAGTACAATTTTTTATCAAAATGTCACGTGGCCGTAAAAGCAAATTCACTTGTTTAAGGTAAGGTTCCAAGTATGTTCATCCTCAGAAGCAGGGAACAATAGCCTTTGGCCAGTTTTAGCCCACAATAACCTCTTGACCTAAATTATGTTGTATAATTACCTGATGTAATGCAGGTTTTTGTTCACAGACCACTTTTTGAAAATCAAGGACAAACATTAGATCAGACAATACTTTTAGATTTTGGCATGTTCTTCTTGTCCTCTGTTGAGAACGGTTAGCTGACTTGTTCCATCTACCATAAGCAAAAATAATAAGCTCCCACACCTCCAGAAATCTATATAGTGAACGGTTACTGTTAAAATGTCTAAGCATTCAAACTAAAATAACAAAAAAAAAAAGAGCTACCTTTTCAGATATATAAATGGTGTCAATGTGTGCAACCAATATATATGACTACAATGGGGGGGGGGGGGTAACTAAAACTTGAGCACACAGATTCTGGTGCAGCTGTGCATAATGACCAATCACCTTCTAACTTCAGCTTGATCAATTCAATTCAATTTTGTCACCAAGACCTAAAAGTTAATTAGTTACTATGCACAGCTGCACCAGATTTTTTGTGTTTCAGGTTTGGGACTTTTGGTAGTGTGGGCAGGTGCCAAGTCCTACTGGAAAAAGAAATAGAGATCAGCAGAGGGAAGCATGAAGTGCTCTAGAATTTTCTGCTAGAGGGCTGCGCTGACTTTGGACTTGATAAAACACAGTGTACCAACACCAGCAGATGACATGGCTTCTCAAATCATCATTGACTGTGGAAACTTCACACTGGCCCTCATGCAACTTGGACTCAATGCCCTTCCACTCTTCCTCCAGACTCTGGGACCTTGATTTCCAAATGAAATTCAATATTTACCACAGTCTGTGATGATTTGGGGAATCATGTCATCTGTTGGTGTTGGTCCACTGTGTTTTGTCAAGTCCAAAGTCAGCGCAGCCCTCTACCAGGAAATCCTAGAACACTTCATGCTTCCCTCTGCTGACCAGCTTTATGGAGATGCTGATTTCCTTATCCATCAGGACTTGGCATCTGCCCACACTGCCAAATGTACCAATACCTGGTTTAATGAACATGGTATCACTGTGCTTTATTGGCCAGCAAACTCGCCTGATCTAAAGCCCATAGAGAATCTGTGGGGTATTGTCAAGAGGAAGTCTCATGAGAGACACCAGATCCAGTTGCAGATGAGCTGAAGGCCGCTATCAAAGCAACCTGGGCTTCCATAACACCTCAGCAGTGCCACAGGCTGATCGCCTCCATGTCACGCTGCATTGATGCAGTAATTCATACAAAGGATCCCTGACCAGGGACATAGTTTTCAGTAAGCCAACATTTCTGTATTAAAAATCAATTTTTTTATTGGTCTTATGTAATATTCTAATTTTCTGAGATACTTAATTTTGGGTTTTCACTAGCTGTAAGCCATAATCATCAAAATAAAAGTTTCACTTTTTGAATTAAACTACTGAAATAAATTAACTTTTTGATGATATTCTAATTTTTTGAGGTGCACCTGTATATTTAAAGGTAGTGCTGTAATTTTTTTAATTTTTCATTTACCATAAGGTTGGGCTTTGCTACCACAAAAATAATTTTTGGACAGGACAGTTGTTGACATTCTTGCTGTCCTGCCACAATATGTATCATCTATGTTTTTTACCTACAAATAGTTTTATAGTTTTGAGCCAATATTTCTAGGTTTGGTTCGCTGGGCTTTCATCATTTGAAAATCGTGAACTTAAATCCAAACCCAGCTAAAATCTACTGGGGGGGGGGGGGTAAACTGGTAACACATTGTTTGCATATATAATACATTTTTTTACTTTTGCATTACTGTTTGGGTTGATAAGAGCAACAACATCCCAATTCAAATAAATTAAAATTTGAAAAATGTTTTTGGTCGTTTTGGCTGCTACACATTATTATTTTTTTATCCAGTGGTATTAAGCTTTATTTGTACAGTGGAAGCAGCAGCAACAACTGGCCTAAAAGCTATAAAAGTGTTTACTCTTACAAAATAATAATTTTAAAGGCCTCAACGTCATACAAACTGACCAGTGACACAACTGTTTAATAGAAAAACATTTAATACAATGTCAAAATAGAATACACCAAAGCACTTTCCTGTTTACCATAGCTACCAGTAAATTTGGTCAATTTCTTCCAGACCTAATGTGAGATCCAGAGGTCTGCACGCTGACTTAGCAGGTTTATATGTTAGTGCAGAAGAGTAAGAAGTTTTCTTGTTGTTATCGGCTCAAAATTCTCAAATGTAAAACAACTTTTGATTTGGCTTTTGATAAGTGCATTTATAAGGATGTGACTGTGAGTCTCTCGCCCCAAATCCTAACCAGGAAATGGGAAGGCAAACAAATAAAAATCCTCAAACAATGAAGAGAGAATCTTCTTTGACGTGCAGGGAATAATGTGAATCATCCACACTGGTGAATCCAGAAAAATGAAACAAATGGGTACTCTTACCAGAGCAGGTGGACCCGGATGTCAGTGACACGAATCTTAAAAGCTTAAAGATTGAATCTGTGGCACTCTCCGATGGAAGTAGAGGTCCTGGGTCTTCTACGGATGGCTCCAAAGGATCTCAGTGAACACGACCCGACCAGAAAACGGATATCTTGGAAGGAACCTCAACAGCAACTCTCATCAAAAACAATGTTGTATAAAAAGAAGAGAGGAAGGGGCTCACAATGAATAAAAAGCAATGTGGGGAGCAGTAAGCGTAGCCCGACGCGTTTCGTCCACAAAAGAAATCTACAGGGACTTATAACAGCTCCCCCACATTGCACATGTATATATAAGTATCTATGAAAAAAATTGCTTTTTTATTCATTGTGGGGAGACAGTACACTTACAATACAAATCAATACAGGAGGGATCAGAGGGCCCTGCTCATTAGAGCTTACAAGGGAGAAGGGAGGGTCAAGTGGAACCAAAGGTAATAACTGTGGGGGATAAGCTGATGGAGAAAATGAAAATACAGCAGTTAGGTGTGGGTAGGATAGGCTTCTCCGAAGAGAAGGGTTTTCAGGGATCGTCTAAAAGCTAGTAGAGTAGGAGATAATCGGGGTAAGGCCTTCCATAGGATTGGAGAGGCTCTGGAAAAGTCCTGGAGACGAGCATGGGAGGAGGCGAGATAACCAGATAGGTCCAGAATGAAATATCTCTAGAAATTAGGGTGCACTTCTACTGTGCTACCATGTGCTTAGTTTACTCTAACGGTCGGATTTTCAGACGGAAAATGTGTGATAGGACCTTGTTGTCGGAAATTTCGACCATGTGTAGGCTCCATCACACATTTTCCATCGGATTTTCCGACACACAAAGTTTGAGAGCAGGATATAAAATTTTCCGACAACAAAATCCGTTGTCGGAAATTCCGATCGTGTGTACACAAATCCGACGGACAAAGTGCCACGCATGCTCAGAATAAATAAAGAGATGAAAGCTATTGGCCACTCCCCCGTTTATAGTCCCAACGTATGTGTTTTGCGTCACCGCGTTTAGAACGATCGGATTTTCCGACAACTTTGTGTGATCGTGTGTATGCAAGACAAGTTTGAGCCAACATCCGTCGGAAAAAATCCTAGGATTTTGTTGTCGGAATGTCCGAACAAAGTCCGACCGTGTGTACGGGGCATAAAAGTTTTGATATCTTTTAGGAACTACACTTTTTTTCAGTTACCTTTTTGTGATTTTCTTATTGTATCAGTATTGAGCTCTAAAAGGAAATATATACAGGAGTGACATGTTCTCTGTAGGAACATTTGCAGCCCCAAAGTCCTATATACCTGAAACTTATGCAACGGATAATGCCAGCAAAGATTAATAGCATTTAGAAGTCCCTAGAGATGCATATTATCCCTTCGTTAAAGGACCCCCTGTAAATGAATTATACATTTGCCAAATCTGTTTTAAAAGTCTTGTGTTTTTCTGTCATCCCAGCAGGTTTATACATAGCTACAATATGCATATAAATTTGCTCAATTTATGCATTAAATATATCATTCAAAGAGTCTTGCACCTGCATCAATAGCCACAAAAGATTTACTGCCTTTGATGAATTATTAAATATTCCTATTCTTTTATGACATATTGAAACTAAAATGTATCTTGTTCTCTTGAACAGTAATGAAAGAACCTCTCCAAGAACATTCCTCCACTCTTCAAGAGCACATTGCTTGTCATTGATCAGTAAAATAGATAAATAGTTCCACGTCTCAAAAAAATCATGCTTCACCAATAAAACTTATACATTCTTCAAGAAAACAGTGTATGGAAAACAGGCAGCATTTTCTCAATTTAGCTTTGTTTTACTGATAATAAATACTTGTCAGTGGAATTAATAAAATTAGGTTCATGTGACATTTAACACATGATCATTCAATTACAGTCATATAAGGGAATAGGTATTGCGCAGAAAACATGTTTGAAATGTACATTTTACTAATAAATAGCAGTAGGCCCACTAGCACTAAAATGGAATGTAGTTTTGAAGAAAAGTCTGCTAATTTGTAATCATTTCACTAAAAAGTGAATTTGTGCTTTGCCCACTTAGGGCAAAGCAAATTCTTCTTTTTAAAGTGAGAACGTAAAGTCTTGTTTTTTTCCTATATAAAATAACATGTTATACTTACCTGCTCTGTTGCAGTGGATTTGCACAGAGCAGCCTGGATCCTCCTCTTCTCGGGTCCCTCTTCTGTGATCCTGTCCCCTTCCTCCTGTTCAGTGCCCCCAGAGCAAGCAGCTTGCTCTGGGGGCACACGAGCCAAGTCACAACTCCCTGTGTCCATTCAAACATGCAGCTCTGACCCAGCCCTGCCCCATCTCTTTCCTGATTGGCTAGTTGACATTGATTGACAGCGGCGGCAGCCAATGGCACTGCTGCTGTGCCCCAGCCAATCAGGAGGGAGAATCTCAGACGGCTGAGACACTCATGGACATCTCAAGACAGAGAGGCACCTCAAGTAAGTGTTTGGGGGCTGAAGTGGGCTGCTGTACACAGAAGGCTTTTTATCCTAATGCATAGAATGCATTAAGGTAATAAAAGCTTCTGACTTTACAATCCCTTTAATCAGTCCTCTGCAGATGCATATATGTACATTACTTTCACTCCCCCCAGAGCTACATTCAGCCACCAGGAGCAACAAGAAGGCCCTGAGTAAGCTATGATTCACTGAAGTTGGAGCTCACAGAGCGCTATGTAGTCCACTGTGACAGCAACACTGATTGATACAGTGCTGTCACTTTGCTGAGTTGTGTGTTCCTCCATACCTGGAAGTCCCAAGTATACCTTTGGCTTCCTAGTTCTAAACATAGCATTGGAAAATCAAAGGAAAGATAAATATATACAGTTAGCGACTGCCCTATGCTACAGGGCAGCCACTCTATGCAGAATCACATATAAACTTCCGGGTAGGTGGTGCTCACGCATGCCGCTGTCTCACCGCTTATGCTGTGATTAGTCACAGCAGAAGCCGATCAGTGAGTGCTGGCTAATGGATGACTGCCAGCACCTGCTGATCGGCGAGGAGACATACTGGATGGAGCTCTGTATACGTAAACAATACAGTGCTCCGTCTTGTCAGCCAGAGCAGTCTGGATTTTGTTTCCCTGCAAAGCTGGGAATAAAATCCAGCACATCCCTTAGTGAAAGCCGCACACTGTAACACACAAAAACACTGGTTAGGCACACATTTAAAACAACAACAAGAGAAGCACGCACCAACCTAGCGCACTGCCAAAATAAATTTTGTTTGAGAATCCATTTGAAAATTTTTTGAATCTACTACTTACTACTTTGGCTCTGATGCAGAGGTTTCTCCCTTGAAACACATCAGCTATTAAATGCTGCCTGGCCTTCCCACACTAATGGATGACTACAGCAGACCTGAATGAGGTTGGTCTCACTTGCTAGGATATGTATATACATGCCGTGCATTTGTGAGTATAATATTTGCTGATTTTATTCTCAAATAAAATTTATTTTGGTAATGCGTTAGGTCAGTGCACCCTTCTCTTGTTATTGTTTTACAGTCCTTAAGAATACCCATTGTCCTGAGGGGGGCAGCAAGGCCGCTGGCGCTGACAAAAGATACTTATACTGTACACCTCTAAGCTTACCACTCAAGCACAGGAGAATAGCTTTTCGATTTTTTAGGCGCATATTAAACCTTTTAATTGCCCTAGATGTTTAACCCCTTCAAAAGCCAGTGTCATTAGTACAGTGACAGTGCATATTTTTAGCACTGGTCAGTGTCACTGGTTCCCACAAAGTGTCAAAAGTGTCAGTTAGTGTCAGATTGTCAGCTGCAATATCTCGGTCCCGATATAGGTCACTGATCATCGCCATTACTAGTTCAATAAAAATAAAAGAAATAAAAATTCCAGTATATATATATATATATATATATATACCATAGTTTGTAGAAGCTATAACATTTGCGCAAATCAATCAATATATGTTTATTGGAAATTTTTTTACCAAAAATATGTAGCAGAATACACATTGGCTTACATTTATGAAGATATGTTTCATTGGGTCTATTTTATAGCAGAAAGTAAAAATATATATATTTTTTCAAAAGTGTGGGCCTTTTTTTATTTATAGCACAAAAATAAAAAACCTAGTGCTGATCACATATCACCGACAGAAAGCTCTATTTTTTTGGAAAAAAAATGACATATATTTTATTTATGTACAGCATTGCATGACCACACGATTGTCAGTTAAATTAACCCATCACCGTATAGCAAAAAATGACCTGGTCATGAAAGAGGTAAATCTTCTGAAGGTCAAATGGATATTTCAACAAAATGGTGGCCGTCACACACCTTCTCCACACTCTCTGTTGCATAAAAATGAATAAGATGGGTAAAAGATGGCTTCAGTCACTGTTCTCCCCTTCACACTTTGAGGAACCAAGTCATATAGATTATGTTGTTTGCCATGAGGTGCCATGTTGAGCTTCCAGTGACCAGTATGAGAGAGCGATAACACCAAATTTAACATACCTGCTCCATATTCACACCTGAGATCTTGTAACACTAACAAGACACATGACACCGTGGAGGGAAAATACCTAATTGGGCCCAATTTGGACATTTTCACTTAGGGGTGTACTCAATTTTGTTGCCAGTGGTTTAGACATTAATGGCTGTGTGTTGAGTTATTTTGAAGGGGCAGCAAATGTACACTGTTATACAAGCTGTACACTCACTACTTTACATTGTAGCAAAGTGTAATTTCTTCAGTGTTGTTAAATGAAAAGTATAATAAAATATTTACAAAAATGTGAGGGGTGTACTCACTTTTGTGAGATACTGTACATGTTAATTCAGTCAGAAATCCAGTGAACTTATAACCTCTTATAGTAAGCTGACAACGACAGACCTATAGAACACATTCCTCTATGTTACAGGGGTGGGGGAATGGCAAATGTCCTGTAGTCCTGACATACTTCTTGCCCTAAGGTGACAATGTTCTTTCTACATGCATACAATGAGTGAAAGTTGTCACCTTATGACAGAAAATGTGTTACAGGCAAAGTCACCAAGTGAAAATAAGGAATATAAATACTCTAAAAGAAAGCTTTTGCCACTACATCTAATGCAGCGTACACACGAGTGGACTTTTTGACCGGACTGGTCTATCCGACGGACTTTCAGCAGTCTTCCGACGGACTTTCTGAACAAACAGACTTGCCTACACACGATCACACCAAAGTCCGACGGATTCGTACATGATGACGTATGACCGGTCTAAAATAAGGACGTTCAATAGCCAGTAGCCAATAGCTGCCCTAGTGTCAGTTTTCGTCCGTCGGACTAGCATACAGACGAGCGGACTTTTCGATAGGAACTGGGTCCGGAGTTACAACGTAAAGATTTGAAACATGTTCCAAATCTAAAGTCCGTCAGATTTTTGACCGGAAAAGTCCGCTGCAGGTCCGATGAAGCCCACACACGGTTGAATTGTCGAACCAGTCAGGTCGAAAAGTCCGCTCGTGTGTACGCGGCATTAGGCCTGGTGAACTGGAAATGATTACAATTTTAGTAAGTTCAGGTACACATTTGTTGCCAAATATTTGTACAGTTTCACACAGAGTAGTGAACACATCCCTGTTTATACACAGAGTTTTAATATTCTCATAAACCCAAGAAGATGGCTAACTTCAAATAGTATATATCTACAGGTAAGTACAGAGGAAACAATATACCTATCCATATACAAAATTTCAGTTTAATTTAAAGCTCTGTGTATGTTACAGGTACTTTTTTAAACATTTTTTTTCTTCTAACTTGAAACCAGCCTAGCACATGTGACTCACAGAGTTGACAGAGCATTTGGCTTCAATTTAATGCTTATTATAATTGATTAAAAATTTTCCTGGAGGCCTACTTACTGAAAATGAGAAGTGCTCTTAATATAGTGCTTTAGATAGAGGTGTAGCGCAATATCAGTTAACTCATTTATCTTGCTGAATTAACCAAGATGCGGAGACATCCGGAGAATGTGCAATTTGTTTTCTTGCATAACAACATTAGGGAATGTAACTCCAGATATAATAAATGTACTAATTGTGAGAGACCTTGGAATATCTGCATGCCAGACAAACCAGCAGTTTTCTTCATTGCTTATAGTATAATTTGATATAAGCTACAACTATCTTTTAAACCCCTGAAATCAGTCTTTGTGTACTAAAAGTCACACCATGAGAAACATAGAGAAAACTGCAAAGCATAGTAAGCCGCAAACTAACTAAAATATTTTAAATGATAAAGGGGTGCTAATGTTTTTTTTAGGTATTTGTTAAAGAGTGATAAGTTTTTTTATTAACGCGTGACTTTTCTGAATTATCCATTTACCAGTTACATTGTAACTGATATCTTGTAGCCACATCATAAAATGGTTAAAGTGGTTGTACACCCGTTTAAAAAAATCCTTAAAAAAAACCAAAAAAACTGCAAGACAAAGGCATAATGAGCTAGTATGCATAGCATACTAGCTCATTATGAATTACTTACCTGAGATTGCAGCCCCTGCAGCTGTCCTTGTTCACCGATCCGGTGGCCGACATCTCCCCGGGGGGGGTACTTCCTGGTATCGCGGCTCCAGCGCTGTGATTGACCGTAGCTGTGATGACGTCACTCCCACGCATGCCCACGGGAGCCGCCGGTAACGGCACAGTTTGCTTAAGTGTGCATGTGCCGATGAATTCGGCACATGCAAATACAGGGGATATCTCCTTAACCGTGCAGCTTTAGGAGATATCCAGTGTAGCTACAGGTAAGCCTAATTATAGGCTTGCCTGTAGTTTAACCCCTTCCCGCTGAGCGTACGCAGATATGCAGCCTCAGGTTTCGGGAGTTATACCGGAATGATGCCCGCAGCTGCAAGCATCATCCCGGTAGCGGTTTTTAGAGCCGGCGATCGGCTTTTCAGGGATAACAACTGATGTGGCTAAAAGCTGCTCGATTGTTACTCCCGCCGCCTCCTGCCGCTCTGACCGGGCCTCCCGTCCCACCGGGAGACTCAAGCCACGATCCAGCGTCTAGGCACAGACTGGACTGTAAATGGCTTTGTTCCAGTCTGCTGAATGTAAACACATAAGTGATGTCACAACGTCACTTCCGGGTTACTCAGCTGCCAATGGCGCCAGATTAAAAAAAATATACAGTATTCAGAATTGCCATTTTCGGCGATTTGCATACTTTGAAGTGCAAAGGAGGGATTGGAGGTCTTTTAGACCCCTGATCCCTCCATAAAGAGTACCTGTCACCACCTATTACTGTCACAAGGGATGTTAACATTCTTTGTGACAGCAATAAAGGTGATCAATTTTTTTTTTTTAAACACAATTTAATAATATAAAAATAAATTAAATAAATAAGAAAAAAAAATTTTTTAAAGCGCCCCCATCCCTGTGAGCTTGCGCAGCAAAGAAAACGCATAAGGAAGTGGCGCCCACATATGTAAACGGTGTTCAAATCACACGTGTGGTATCACCGCGATCGTCAGAGCGAGAGCAATAATTCTAGCACTAGACCTCCTCTATAAATCTAACCTGGTAACCGTAAAAACATTTTAAAACTTCGCCTAAGGAGATTTTTAGGTACCATAGTTTTTCGCCATTCCACGAGTGCGTGCAATTATAAAGCGTAACATGTTTGGTATCTATTTACTCGGCGTAGCATCCTCTTTCACATTATACAAAAAAATTGGGCTAACTTTACCGTTTCATTTTTTTTAAATTCATGAAAGTGTCCCTTTTCCCAAAAAGTTGTGTTTAAAACACTGCTGCACAAATACCGTGTGACATAAAATATTGCAACCATCGCCATTTTATTCTCTAGATTCTCTGCTAAAAATATATATAAAATGTTTGGAGGTTCTAAGTAATTTTCTACAAAAAATATGGATTTTAACTTGTAAACACCAAATGTCAGAAATAGGCTTAGGTATGAAAGGGATAAAGTGGTTGTAAAGGGTTTACAACCACTTTAATGCATAAAAATGCACTATAAAGCTACAATCTAGGCAGACACAAAATAAACAAATAACACAGCTGTGTAATAATTTATACATCATTAAAGTGATATGAAACCCTACGTTTTGAGCACTTTCAGCATCTGATCTAGGTACCTACTCAGTATGCAGCTTCCTCATCTTTTAATTCTTGTCTATTTTCCAGTTTAAGCTGGTGACATGATTAGTTGCCCCAGGTTTCTTGTTACAGGGTGGCTTCTTTCTCTTGCAGCATCCTATGGAGCCACCCTTGCATGCCGGAACTAGGGTTGTTTCTCCCTACACTGTGTGCGCCAATAGAAACGCACATTCCCATAGCCTAAAATGGCAAGGCACTCCCTTTTGCCTTCCTGCTGCTCCCCCTTGCTTCCACATCTGACAAACTGACTGAAGACTGTACTATCCACTATTAACTCTTTACTGTGAAGAACAGAAGTTCAGGGAAGCCTCACTGAGAGAGCAGGAGCCAGCTGCATTGAAAGTTGTAAACTGCATGTGCTGGGTTAAGAATTGTAACAAATGGTTTAATGGGAAATATTTATTTTGTTATGCTTAATGTGATAAACTAAAAACACTGAGGGTTTATTACTACTTTAACTTTATTTTTAATTGCAAACAGTTTGAAGCTTAAAGCATAAGTTCACCTTTTAAGAAAAAATAACAAATGCACATATTTTTGCATAAATAAAAATGTACATTTATTATTTTTTCTGCAGGAGGCTGAAAAGCATTGCACCCATGATCAGTGGATTGGAGGTGCAATGTCAAGCTTCTGCAGACAAGCCATGCAGCTTTCAGCCCATACCTGTGATACGGGCTGTCTGTTTACAAGCTGCAGGGCTTGTGAATGAACTACAAGAGCGCTCATCAGAACTACTACTGTCAGCCAAAGTAGGAAGAACTGTGAATGAATCAATAAAACGTCTGTGTGGGCGGAGTCCTGCATGGCCGTTCTGTTGAATTGTGACAGTGGGTGTGGGGAGAAGAACCCCCGCCCACTGACATACTGAGGTGGAGAGCGAAGGGAAAGGCTGTGGGAGCTGGAACATGTTACTTGTTTCACCCTAAATTTATCGGTGTATAACACGCACCCTAACTTTAAGAGGGAAATTTCAGGAAAAAAATGTTCCACAGCCCCCTGCACAGTTAACATACCCCCTACACAGCACACGGACCCCCTGCACAGCCCACAGACCCACTGCACAGCACATGGACCCCCTGCACAGTACATGGACCCCTGCACATTACGCAGACCCCTTTTTCCTGCACAGTACACATCCCCCTTTCCCTGCACAGTACACAGACCCCTTTCCCTGCACAGTACACAATCCCATTTCCCTGCACATCACACAGTCCCCTGTTATTATAAAGCCCCCCTGCACTCCTAGGAGACCCCCAGTCTCCTGGGACAGCATTGCCAGCATACTCTGAAGTTGAGAAAATTTCACTGTCAGCCCATTCTCATACACAGCTCCTCCTGTGTTACTGTCATTGTAAAAGGAAGCTTCTAAATACCTCAATTAACGCTGCTCTATCATGGACCCGTTCATGTTGCTGCTCTCCTCAGCTACTTCATTGACGGTCATATGACCGCTCTCCTCCTCCAATCAAAAGCTACACTCGAGAAGGAGGCGGAGCGGGAGGAGGAGAGCGGCCAGAACGAGCGGCATTAACTGAGGTATTAGAGGATTCAATTTACGTGGAGAGTGACACAGGAGGAGCGGTGTATGAGAAAGGGCTGTCAGTAATTTTTTCTTAACTTTAAAGTATGACAGCGCTGTCCCAGGGCCAGGAGAGGCGGGACAGCCGGCCTGACACCCCCCAATGTGGCACCTGGGGCGGACCACCCAATCCCCGCCCCCTATTGGTAAAAAAAATATATTGGCGTATAACACGCAGGCACGGTTTACCTTCTATTTTCAGGGGAAAAAAGTGCATGTTATACGCCGAAAAATATGGTACATTTAAATTGTGCATCAATTACATTATTCTTCAGTCTTAATTCCAAACACTTTTTCCTAAGCCATCCTGCAGTGTAATGGATCAAAGTCAAAGATTCCTCCATGAGCCAAGCTAATTTTAATTTTTTTTTATCTTAATGGGCACGGGTCCCCACACTGCCCCTGTGAGTTATCCTGCCTTTGGAGCCTATGAGAGAAGACCAGGTCACTGGAAATGTCAACTCCAGCAATAGGAGGTATCCATGTCACCCAGGCAGTGATGCAGACACCAAAAGAAGGAAGTAAACAGAAGAAGAGAGAAGGATTGTCACATGATCATGGCTTCAGGTAAGTAAAATTGGCATTTGGATATGTTTTTTTTTTATTTTTGTTTTTTATAACAGTGATTAATTAGAGGGGGGTGGGAGGTAGAGATGTAAGGGGGTTGCTAATATCTTGGAGTTGGGCTTTAAGTACCCGAATTTGAGCTGGTGTCAGCTTTAGTCCCCGTACAGCAGAGCTGGGGTTTCTATGTAAGAAACAATACAATGGGTCTATCAGCTTATCTGGTGATAGGAAGCATTCTGATAAGAAGAGAAGCAGTGAGACATAGAGATGAGCTCAGTGCTGTGCTGTTTCTCGCTGCTCAAAGGCTGAGTCCAGGATGACCTGGACAAAGTGGGTTGAAAGATGCTGGCCATAAGACTGAGGAAATCAAGCGGCATTTCTGAGTTGAAGGTGAATATTGTAGCAAAAAAACTGTTTTGTTATTTTATGTTCTAACAAGCTATTTATTTTATCTTGTTATTTTTCTATTAAAGTTCTGCCTTATTATTCTCTATGTGCAGATAGCAGGCTTTTGTTCAACCACTATGAATTGTTATTATTTCAACCTATGTTTTGACCATCTCACCGTTACTGTCATATTTTTTATAATGTAAAATCATTTTAAAAACTAACATGGAACGACAGACCCTTATGTAATGGCAACAACAGTGCAATTTACCAGTGAAACATAATTTTATGGCTCCAGTCAGAAATAATAGTGTTCTATTGAAAAACGTGTTCAAATACTCTGCATGTGCTTGGCAAAACAGCAAGTTTCTGGTGTACATCAAGGAGAACTATATTTTGCTGTGCTGCACACAGCCTGTGCCGAAAGCAAAGTTGTGGGAGGGACTCAGAATGTCCTTCCACTACAATCCGCCTGCAGAAATCTGCAAGGGAGAGAATAAAAGATCAGTCACCCTTCACAAAGAGACCGAGCAGCAGTGACTGGTCTTTATTACAGGAAATGCCTGCACATAGGAAACTGTGGATCTGTTTCATGATGAATTAAGGCACAGATGTGGAAGAAAAACACTAGAATCAATGAAGAATAGACACACCTCTTGTAGTTGGATAATATCTATTTGGTCAAGATTTAGAATTTAAAAAAAATTAAAAAGAGAACACATTCTATTGTTTTTATTCAATTTCAAACTTCAAATTTGTAATTCAAATTCAAAAGAATTCAAAATCTCTAAAGCAAACTACGGTGATACATTACATGGTATCTATAATTTTGGTAGAAAAGTTGTACATTTAAAGCTGAACTCCAACTTTCTTTTCACTAGAACTGAATGGAAAGATCAATCCCAGCATAGATCTTACTTGTGTACCATGTTGCTCTTTTATCTGCAGATTCCCTGATATTCTGGGTTTAGTTCTGGCTTTGTATCATGTGACACTCTGTATATCCTGCTGATAGACTCTGTCCCTTCCATAGCCACTTCCTGCAGCAGCTAGAGCCTATAACACTCCCCTTTGTAGTCTTTCAGACTCTGCAAATTATATAACTTCCTTCACAGTTCTGATGGTGGGTGGGATTAAATATATCCTAATTAGCATTTAATCCCTCCCAGTCCCACCTCACATATCATAGCATTATTCAAGAAGGAAACACTTCATACACAGCCTGTTCTGAAAGCTAGCTGTGCTGCTGCTGGACAGAATTGATTGGATCACAAATAGAATTTAATCCTGCCCAGTAATATATGTCGACCAGAGTGAACAGGGAGAGTCCAACCCCTTAGATCCCCCCCCTCCCAGAGACCTGCTCTCTGTGAAGTGATTCACTGTATGAAGGAAACATCTTCATAGTAACCTCCCATAGCCCTTTCTCTGTAGTCTTGCAGTAAGCCATTATTCTTTGGCATGCTGCAAGACAGGAATGACACAGTCGGAAGTATGGCACATGTATACTTTTCACCAACCATATGAAGGCCCAGAAACACCCACAGTAATCCTAGGACCCATCCACATCAACTCCCAGAACTGGTACAAGTGACTCCCATAGACTTCCCTGAAACTACAGAGGCTCAAAGGATCATGGGACATGTAGTATCAGGAAAAGAAACGAAACAGGAAGTAATAAAACTTTGAAAATCAGCCAGGAGGAGGAGTGACATCACAGACACAGAAATGTGCTGTATACAGCTAAAGGAGGTACAGTGCTTAGAAAAAGTATTCATACCCCTTGAAATTTTCCACATTTTGTCATGTTACAGCCAAAAAACGTAAATGTATTTTATTGGGATTTTATGTAATATACCAACACAAAGTGGCACATAATTGTGAAGTGGAGAGAAAATGATAAATGGTTTTCAAAATTTTTTACAAATAAATATCTGCAAAGTATGACGTGCATTTGTATTCAGCCCCCTTTACTCTAATACTGCTTACTAAAATCAAGTGCGACCAATTGCCTTCAGAAGTCACCTAATTAGTGTCCACCTGTGTATAATTTAATCTCAGTATATATACAGCTGTTCTGTAAAGCCCTCAGGGGTTCGTTATAGAACCTTAGTGAACAAACAGCATCATGAAGGCCAAGGAACACACCAAACAGGTTAGAGATAAAGTTGTAGAGAATTTTAAGGGTTAAGCAGGGTTAGGTTATAAAAAAAAAATATCCTAAGCTTTGAACAATTCACAGACCCATGTTTAATCCATCATCCGAAAATGGAAAGAGTATGGCACAACTGCAAACCTACCAAGACATGTCTGTCCACCTAAACTGACAGGCCGGGCAAGGAGAGCATTAGTCAGAGAAACAGCCAAGAGGCTCATGGTAAGTCTGGAGGAGCTGAAGATATCCACAGCTCAGGTGGGAGAATATGTCCACAGGACAACTATTAGTTGTGCACTTCACAAATCTGACCTTTATGGAAGAGAGGCAAAAAGGAAGCTATTGTTGAAAGAAAGCCATTAGAAGTCCCATTTGCAGTTTGCAAGAAGCCATCTGGGGGACACAGCAAGCATGTGGCAGAAGGTACTCTGGTCAGATGAGACCAAAATTGAACTTTTTGGCCTAAAAGCAAAATGCTATGTGTGGCAGAAAACGAACACTGCACATTAACATGAAACATGGTGGTGGTGGCAGCATCATGTTGTGGAGATGCTTTTCTTCAGCAGCAACAGGTAAGCTGGTCAGAGTTCATGGGAAGATGGATGGAGCCAAATACAGGGAAAACATAAAAGATAACCTGTTTGAGTCTGCAAAAGACTTGAGACTGGGGCGGAGGTTCACCTTCCAGAAGGACAATGACTCGTTGGTCTGGATCAAACCATATTCATGTGTTAGAATGGCCCAGTCAAAGTCTTGAAAATTGCTGCTCACAGATACGCTCTATCCAATCTGACAGAGCTTGAGCTATTTTGCAAAGAAGAATGGGCAAAAATGTCACTCTCTAGTAGAGCAAAGCCGGAAGAGACATACCCAAAAAAGACTTGCAGCTGTAATTGCAGCAAAAGGTGGTTCTAAAAAGTATTGCCTCAGGGGGGCTGAATACAAATGAATGCCACACTTTTCACATATTTCTTTGTAAAAAATATTGAAAACATTTATCATTTTCCTTCCAATTCACAATTATGTGCCACTTTGTGTTGTTCTATCATATACAATCCTAATAAAATACATTTATGTTTTTGATTGTAACATGACAAAATGTGGAAAATATCAAAGGGTATGAATACTTTTTCAAGCACTGTAAGTTACAGGTAAACTGACAATGGGGGTTGTGATTCATTTACAGGCACCTGTTGATTTGGGGAAGAAAAGCTGGAGTTCTAAATAAATTTAAAATGTATTTAGTGATTATACAAACATTGCTAAATGTGGATAGGATTGTATCCCAGATCTGTTTTTATACCCTGCAACCCACCCCCCACATAGACCCTGCAGGATATGATAGGGCTCACTGCAAATTTAGAAAAAACAATTCAGTGAACATACTTCCCTGCTTACATGATGTGAAGACAATATGACTGCAAATGATAAGTATAGCTAAAAGATGGAATCTAGTGATCACTATTGGTTTTATATGAAGTTCTAAATGCTCTGTATACAATGAAAGATATATGAGTTTTAAACAAATTACATTTATGGTAGTATATGTTTATAATAATATCTGTCTTCAATTTGTTTAATAGTATAGTTAAATTTAAGCAATAGGGATCTTTTTTCCTATTATTATTACCAGTTCACTATATTTTTGTTATATAGAAAACTATGAAAAGGTTGCATTTTGCAATCTATCCCCTATTAAAAAAAAAAAATCCCCCCCCCAAAAAACCAAATATATTCATAAATAAGGCAGAGGTCTGTGGCATAGTTAGTAAATTCTACCTCCATGTCTAATCTTTTATCTTTCTCTTTGTTTAGCTCAATGATTATGCTGTTACATGAGGCAATTGGTGGCTTCACAGATCAACTAAAAGAAGATACCATTGACTTGAGCACACACTTTTTAAAGCACAAGCTATTCATCCTGTTTAGAGTATCCTAGAAAATATGGACTGGGGCATTACAATAAAACAACCCCTGTGGGCTCATTTTGATCTTTTTGAAGTTCTTTTTATGCACATTTTTTTTTAAAAAAGACACAGAGACATCAACGTTTCCAATGCTTATTTACTAAATATAGTATTATGTAACATTTGGTTGATTTGTAAACATATTTACCTAAAAGTAGTCCTCTTTATGTTTACAAATCAACCAACATTAACATTTGTGTAGTTTATCCAACTGAATAACACATTTTCTGCAAATAGTATCACATCTCATAATCCAAAAAGACTGTCATGCCATGATCTCACAGAAATTTCATGGCAGTAGATTCATAGTAATGGTAAATGTGTGTATGATCTGTGTTCCTTAAATTACCTATGGTTTATTAGTGACTTACTGGTATTATAGTAGAACAGCTAATACTAATGAGTTGATAGGCAATTAGCTTAATTAAATTAGTGCATGTAGATGAATTAAGGTCTATGCTAATGAAAGGCTTACACAAAGATCCATGATATATAAATATCTATGGTAGACTTAAATATGATGCTGTTTTTAGTAAACCCTTGCTTTTGAATTGAATTGATATATAAATAGCATTGAATTGATATATAAATATTCTATTACTATGTCACAGAAATGGGAGGTTGCATATAGCTATGACAGTTGTTTCCAAACATTGTCTTAAGTCATTCCACACAAATCAATGTAAAGAAGAAACAGTATCCTCTGGTAATATCTTCTAAAGACCAGAATGGATCACCTAAACAGGGATAGGCAACCTGGGGCCCTCCAGTTGTTGCAGAACTACAAGTCCCATCATGACTCTGGGAGTAATTTTAACTGCCAGCCTTGCAATGCCTCATGGGAAATGTAGTTCCACAACAGCTGGAGGGCCCCAGGATGCCTACCCCTGACCTAAAATATATATATTCACATAGTACCTCTGCCATATTACTTCATGATAGATTATTATAAAGCAAGATAACAAGAATTTGAAGAAATGTAAATATAATTTTCTGCCATAGTACATCCTACAGCAAGAATAGAAAAAAATGCATAGAGTCGCCCCCTCCCCCCCAATGCATACCAGACCCATTGAGTCTGGTAGTGATTTTAAGGGGGATGCCATCATACAAAAAAAAAAAGTGAGAGGTCCCCCCCAAAAAATCATACCTTACCCTTATTCTGAGCATGCAGCCTGGATGGCTAGGAAAGTGGGGGAGAGTGTATAGCTCCCTTCACCTCGAACTATACTAGGCCACATGCCCTCAACATTGCCAGGCCACATGCCCTTAACCTCATTCCCACAACCTTTGCCACGTGGCTGTGAGGGTCTACAGGTGGGGGGCTTATCGGAATCTGGAAGCCCCCCTTTAGCAAAAAGAGCCTCCCCACATACCACTCCTCCCTATGTGAATGCATATGGGGTACATAAAACTCCTACTCCTTCACAAAAAAATGATGTAACCTAGGAATAAAGACACTCAAACATTTGACAAAAAAAATTTAAATTCCTGAAAAAATTTCCTTGTGGTAAATTTACTGTTAATCACAATGCCCACCACAGCCTACTTGCTAAAAAAGAAAAACCTAGCGACCAGTCACACACGACCCATTCTTAATAGTAATACTAGCTGAATGACAGCAACCTGAGCTGTTATCAGCTATATAAGGAAGAGAGAAGGCATAGTGGTGACATCATTGCCAAAATATGGCCATGTGGTCATATTTAGGCAATGTTGTAAGGCTCATTTACCACCCATTTGCTTATGTGACTGGAAATTCCCAGCCATGTAAGTGAATGGTCCAGGTGATTTGGTTTTTATGGACTTGGGCCAGGTCAGTGGTTGGTAGAGACACAGTGAGTACAAGCAGCCACTGCTTCCCTAACAACCATTGATAGCCAGAATAGTGGTGACACCCTAGCCCAAATATGGGTCAGGTGACTTCAGTAGTTTGTAAGGACACAGCAGCTGCTAGAAGCTTCTGCCTTCTTAGTACCCATTGACAGTCAAGAATTGCCTTGTTTGTCCGTGCCAAATGTCCTAAACGTTCGGACAAACATCCAAACAACCAGGGTTCAGTCTGAACACTAGTTCACTAAGCTAAGCTCATCTCTGCTAGTTCTGATAATTATTTTTCTTCATTTCTGTTATAAAATTGTGTTTTCTCCTTCACTGACGGGCACTGATGAGGCTGCACTAATGGGCACTGATGAGGCAGCACTGATGGGCACTAATAGGTGGCACTGATAGACAGCACTGATGGGCACTGATAGGCGGCAATGATGGGCACAGATGGGCACTGATAGGTGGCACTGATGTGCACTAATAGGAACTGATAGATGGCACTAATGGGCACTGACAGGCAGCACTTATGGGCACTAATAGGTGGCAATGATTGGCGGCACTGATGGGCACTGATAGGCAGCACTGATGGGTACTGATAGGTGGCACTGATAGGCGGCACTAATGGGCACTAATAGATGGCACTGATGAGGAGGTACTGCCAGGCATTACTGATGGGCATCTGTGAAGGGCATTGACAGGCGTTGACTGATGGGCACTGATAGGCACTTTTATAGAAACTGATTGGCGATTTGGGTGGGCACTGACTGGCAGCTGATGGGCACTGATTGACATTGTGGTGGACACCTCTGATGGGAGCTGCGCTTATTATCAATGTGCTGATTATCAGTGCACACCCCCCTCTGACAGGAGAGCCACCGATCGTCTCTCCCTGTCAGCGCGACCCGGGGAAAGCTGATCACACTGTGATTGGTCAAAGCTGATCACGTGGTAAAGCGCCTCCGTCAGAGGCTCTTTACCACAATCGCCACACTGCGTGCCCCTGGGCACACGATCACGGCTTATCCTGCTGGACATCATATGACACCCAGTCAGGATAACTGAACCACCTCCCGGCCATCATTTTGCTATAGGCCGGGCAGGAAGTGGTTAAAGAACAATTGTTGGCAAAATCTCCTTTCCTTTTTAGTAATTCAAGTAATTGATGTCCCCCTTTTCTATAGTCTGTGGAATAAGTTCATTCAGTAAATCTTTAGACTGGCCTGGGATATATTTAAACATGGTAATTAGGTCACCCCTAGGAGATCTCAATTGCAAATTTACATTGTATGAAAGGCTTTCCATTTCCTGTATGTATTATATTGTCTATCTCTGAACCCTTTCCAAAACGAATATGTCCTTTTGCAATGTGGTGCCCAAACTGGACACTCTGACTCCATTTTTATTTCAAAATAAAGCCTCATACTAGATGTGTTACATTTTTCCTTTAAATAAACTCTTCTACATTCAGTTCAGCAATATAATATTATAGCTTTCTCTGCTACGCAAATCATATTTTGTGCTTTTTATAACAGATAACAACATGTCTTTATATCTCTGTGTATATACAGTAAGCAACCTATGCCCTACTTTGCTGTATCATTATAGACTAGACTGTAGTGAGTGTCAAAGTGTACTGTAGCTCGGCAGGAGATTAAAATATTGAGATAAAATGCTGGCAAACTCTACTTTCACATGTCACTGTCATCTCTATAGACCCCCCTGCTGTTGTACTCTTGCAAAAGACAGAAGGAGATTCTCTGTAGTTTCTGAAAAATGAGCAGGGTTTCCAAAAATGAAAAAAAAACATAAATCTATCTATCTATCTATCTATCTATCTATCTATCTATCTATCTATCTATCTATCTATCTATCTATCTATCTATCTATCTATCTATCTATCTATCTATCTATTTGTCTCTCTCTGAAAGCCAGGCAGATTTACAGAAAAAGGTTTTTTTATTAAAGTACAAATAGTTATTTATAGTACAGGAATTTGTATTAAAGTGATTGTATAGGTTTCATGTGTCTTATTAAAATAAACATGTCATACTTACCCAGGGCCAAAAATAGGGGGCCAGGGGGGGCGCCTGCCTCGGGTGATGCATCTAGGGGTGCCCCGAAAGGGGTTCCAGCCCCACCTGCACTGGGAACCTCTGCACTCAGGGTGTCACTGCTGCCTGATTAAGTGTAATGGACAGGTAGGTTTTCCTCCTAGTACTGCCCAGTCCCCAAACAGCCTATGTCTTTTCTGCATGAGGCATCCCAGAGAAGGGAAGGCTTCAAAGAAAGTCCTGGACTGGACGGTGGGGTGCAGAGGAGGCCCTGGAATTGGAGGGGGGTGTGGAGGAAGCCCTGGGCTAGGGGCGTGCAGAGGAGGCCCTGGACTGGGGGGTGCAGTGAAGGCCCTGGGCTGAGGGGGGTGCAGAGGAGGCACTGTACTGGAGGGTTCAGTGGAGGCCCTGGGCTGATGGGGGTGTGGAGGAGGCCTTGGGATGGGGATTGCAGAGGAGGACCTGGGCTGAGGGGTGCAGAGGAGACCCTGACCTGGGGGGGCGCAGAGTAGACCCTGGACTTGGGGGATGCAGAGAAGGTCCTGGGCTGGGGGGTGCAGAGGAGGCCCTGACCTGGGGGGGCATAGAGGAGACCCTGGATTTGGGGGATGCAGAGGAGGCCCTGAACTGGGGGGGTGGAGAGGAGGCCCTGGACTTGAAAAGTGGTGTTCATAAAGTACCTGGATTCAGAGAGCAGGGTGCAGAGGAGGCTCTTAGATTTGAGCGGGCTGTAAAGGAGGCCTTGGACTAGGAGATGTGTGCAAAGGAGACCCTGGATGAGGGGGTAGGTGCAGGGGGGGGCATTGACTAGGGAATGGTGGTTGGTGTGGCAAAGGCCCCTGAATGGGGGGGTACAAGGGAGATACTGGACTAGGTGAGGGGTTGCCTTGAAGCCCTGGACTAGGGAAGCAGGTGTCTGAAGGTCCTGGACTATGAGAGAGGGTTGTGGAGGCCCTCTGGACTAGGAAAGAGGTTACCTGAAGGACCTTACAACTTTAGGGAGAAAGGATCTAAAGCCTGGGCTGAGGAAGAGCCTGCCTGGGCCCTGGAGGGTGAGTTCACAACAAAAACAGAGACATTTATCAATTGTCGCATGTAATGCCAAACAGGAACAGAGAGACAGGTCATGTAATAGATTTATTAAAGGAGAAGTACAGCCAAAGCCTGTTTGGTTGTACTTCTCCTGTAGATCACAGCAGTGCAGCTTGTTTTGCACTCATGTGACCAATTTTCAGCTGACAGCGGGTTAAGCCCGCTGTCAGGTGATGTCACAGAGGGGTTCCAGGCTGGGGAAAGATCGCAACCATATGGTTGGGATCCACTCACATGCCTGGACCGGCACCCAGCTCAGCCACTTAGCAAGCTGCTGAGAGCCTGAGCTGATCACTCCTCCACAGCCCAGTGTTTCAGTGAGCACCGGAGGGGGGAAGAGAGAGAGACTGACAGTCATCAGCTCTCTGCTCAGGGAGCACTGAGAACTGAGTGATCGGCTGTTTGATTACTCGGTTCTCAGCCTTAGAGCTGGCAGCAGACAGATGCAGCATCTACCTAGGTAAGTATGATTCGTAAATAAAATTCCCATACTTCTCTTTTATTTACCCGACATATCCTCTTTCGTGCCATTCGGTCCACATGACGACAATTAGGCCTCGTTCACATGGAGCATATGCGTCCATGCCTAGTGTGATAGCCGTGTACCGCGTGGGGATCCCTGTGCAGGCAGTCCAGTCAAAGTCAATTGGGACACAGATGCTGCATGGATATGGTCGAATGTCAAAATTTGACATGCAGACAGGTTGGGATGCATGTAACCAAACCCATAGCGTCTGTATTTGGATCTGTGCACCCACTTCTATAGGTGAAGCTCTATGTTGGATGCAGATGCAGCAAAAAGTGGCTCAGCATACAGGACCTGTCTCAGTGCCTGTCTGAATGAGCCCTTAGGGGAATTTATCAAAACTAGAGCAGACAGAATTTGGAACAGCTGTGCATGGCAACCAATCAGCTCATAGCTTTCATTTTTAAAGCTGAACAAGCTTAAGATAGATGGGTTGCCATGTGCAGCTGTTTCAGATTCTGACTGCACCAGTTTTATTAAATTCCCCTCACTGTGTTTTACATTTCTTACTCCTGACTACTGCATTCTAAGTTCAGCGCATTATTTGTTAAAGTGGTTGTAAAGGCACAAGCTTTTTAATCTTCATGCATTCTATGCATGAAGTTAAAAAACCTTCTGTGTGCAGCAGCCCCCCAGCTCTACCTAATTCTTACCTGAGCCCCCTCTCGATCCAGCTATGTCCACAAGAGCCTTGGCTGTCTGGAGAGTCACACTCCTGATTGGCTTTTGGCAGCAGCGAGAGCCACTGGCTCCCACTGCTGTCAATCACAGCCAGTGAGCCAATCAGAAAAGGGAGGGAGTCGAGTCGAGCCGTGTGTGAATGGACACACAGATCCACAGCTCAGGAGTGTGCCTGCTTGGGTGACCCCATAGCAAGCTGCTTGCTGTGGGGGCACCCAGAAAGAGGGAGGGGCCAGGAGTGCCAGCGAGGGACACAAGAAGAATAGGATCCAAGCTGCTCTGTGCAAAACACAAAGCAGGTAAGTATAACATGTTTATTATTTAGGGAAAAACAAGACTTTAATTTCACTTTAAGGTTAGCTGTGTGAACAGTTTTATTTTATTAAAATGAGTGTACTGAGGTCTGTACTGTCTGCTACATACTCACTTGTGGCACAGTCATTAAAGCATATGGCCCTTTAAGCTCCTCCCATTGTTGATGCAATCTGACCACACCCACAGTGTAGGCATGGCGCAGCTATATTGCCACGTATCATTTTTCTTGCAAAAAATGTCCAGCCCCAGGTGCCAGATGTGCTAGCTACGCCACTGTGCTTACCTGCTCTGTGTAATGGTTTTGAACAGAGCAGCCCCTATCCTCCCTTTCCTGGGTCCCCAAACAGCGCTCCTGGCTCATCCCTTGTGCTCACCATAGAAAGCAACTATTTGCATCTATTCAGACACACAGCCTGCCCCCCCACCACTCTCTGCTCACATGTTTTAACTGACACCAATAGAAGCCAATGGTTCCCACTGCACTCACCCAAGCCTGTGAAAGCAGAGAGAGGGGAGAAAAGCTGCTGCAGATGTGCACATCGCTGGATCGAGATCGGGCTCAGGTAAGTATTTAGGGGGGTTGTGAGGGTGCTACTATTAAAAGGTTTTTTATCTTAATGCAGAGAATGCATTAAGATAAAAAAATTGTTCCTTTGCAACCACTTTAAGATTGCAGAAGTCAAATTGCATAAAAATTATGTTGTTAAAAAAGAAAGGTAAAAGAAGAAACCAAAAAAGAAATATAGTCATACCAGGAGGAACATTTAAAGATGTTATCTAAGTCATGTCATTCCTATGTGTAATTCTCATCAGAAAGAACACAAAAAATGGCAGGAATTAAAGGGTTGTTAAGAAAGGGATAAAAGACAGAAGGGAAAAGTTGGGAGGTTAACTAAGTGAATGAAGAGTAAAGTATATTGTAATTAAAAGAAAATGGGAATGGGAGATCCTTATGGCATTAATTCCAGGTTGGGTCAAAGAAATTCATTATTCATTAAGGATGCAAAATAGATGATTATTGTTCATAATCCAGTTCAATTTTATTTTCATATTGTTTACCTACATTGATATTTTCTTCAAAGATTTAGACCCCTTTCACACGGAGCGGTTTGCAGGCGGTATTGCGCTAAAAATACCGCCTGCAAACCGCCCCTAAACAGCCTCCGCTGTTTGTTCAGTGTGAAAGCCCGAGGGCTTTCACACTGAAGCGGTGCGCTGGCAGGACGGTGAAAAAAGTCCTGCAAACCGCTTCTTTGGAGCGGTGAAGGAGCGGTGTATTCACCGCTCCCAAACCGCTCCTGCCCATTGAAATCAATGGGACAGCGCGGCTATACCGCGGCAATACTGCGGCTATAGCCGCGCTGTATGAGGGATTTTAACCCTTTTTCGGCCGCCAGCGGGGGTTAAAACCGCACCGCTAACGGCCGAATACAGCTGCAAGAACGACGGTACAGCAGAGCTAAAAGTAGCGCTGTTGTACCGCCGACGCCCCCACCGCCCCAGTGTGAAAGGGGCCTTAATGATTGCTACATTGGTAGATAATAAAATCAAGAAAATCACAGACAGGTGTCTGACTTGAGAATGTTCAAATGTAATTGTTTAAAAAATGGCCACAAAACTACATTTTAATAAATATTGAGAGGTTATTGAATTTGCATGGCACATTTGTGCCTATTAGACACATGTTGCAAAACTAGGAATGATAATATTAGATAAACCTTATGAAGTCCTTCTATTCTCAAGACAAACTGATGCTTTAAAGAGCCTTTCATGCCAGTGACATGCTACCATGTTAGACTGTCATGTTAATGTCCCCCTGAAATGCCAGACACACGCTACCATGTTAAACTGCCCTGCCAATGTCATCCTACCATGTTAGGTATACACTGGCCTATGTACAGTTTGCAACACTCTGCCATCTACTGACTATAACCAGCTTTAAGAATAGGAAGGACATCAGACATATTAAACATACAAATAGAGGGGCTTTTAAAGCAAAAACCCCAGACAAATCATTAAAACCTAATTTAGCTAAATATATGTAAGCCATATTACCTGTGAAAGTTGAACGTTTTTTTTTTAGGTAGTCTTGACTTGACATCCAGATATCTATGACAGGCTTCTAACCAAACAATGTATAAAGACACTGAGCCTGCCCGCCGCTACCCCCTGATGAAGTCACGTGACTATGACGTAACGCATAGGGTACGAGCAGAGGCAGACACAGATTGGAAGTGGAGGCATGTAGAAGTGAAGCGCTTTTAAAGAATTTTAAATATAAGTGCATAGTGATTTTACTAAAATGTTTACATTAGCAACATACTGCACCATAAGAGGCTTTCTGGTATTTTCCCCACATATGGGCAAGGCATTATAGCAGCACGAATAAATAGATCCTTAAAGGTACCACATATTGGAACCTTCAGGAAGCCCAAACGGAGAGGCCCTAGAGGTACAGTGGAGGAAGAGGAGTTGGTTACCATCTCTATCTGGGAGGATTATCATATTCAGGTTATGTGATATCAACCTGGAGGTGAGAGTTTTGTGAGCACAGAGCACTGTGGTGGCACATATTGTTGGCGTTGAGACATTGTGGTGCTGGCTATTTTATGGAACAAGATTTGCACTATTAGTGAAGTGGTGGTTAACACTACATTGAACTGCACAGACTTATTATTTTAGTTTCTTTATAAATATTTGGAATATTTAGCTTAATATTGCAAAGGTGCTGCTCCGTTTTTATGAATTGTAGGTATCAAGATTCACAGTACACTTACTAACTAGATGGTTTATTTGTATGCATTTAGCATTTAAGCTTCACGGTGCATTTATTATTTTTATGGTATATTTGTATGCACCCTAGTATTGGAGTACAGCAGAGCAGCATCGATCATATATTTGATATTATACTTGAGGAACCTAACCAAGATCCTTTGCCTACAAAAGTAGTAGCTTGACCAAAGGCCCACCCCTGCCTACTGATTCCTCCTATAGACATGTTTACAGTTAAACTGGGTATGCACAGAGAGTTTTTATTTTTAGTTTGACCAGCGGATCAAACTAAAATTTAATTCACAGCTCGCCCCATCCACACAAGTGATGTGGATGCCGGGATCTCCCACACTGCACTAAATCATTCTGATAGCGGGGACTCCCCCCAGTCAGAACACATTGGCTGCAAGCACTGATCGAATGTTGGTTTTCCAGTGGGACCGTTCAACAGAAGCCAGTCTAACCACAGACTTCTGTTGAAGAGACAGGGGTACATACATATCAAAATTTGACCAGTTCCTGCTAAAACAGCTGATGTTTGGTCCTTGTATACCCAGCTTAAGACTGCCAGCACTGTGCAAAGAAAGAAAGATCTGCTTAAATCAGAGTGACACCCCTACCTCTTCCAGTGTGAGATGTTGGGTCAATTAATTTAATGTCCTAGTAATTGCTCTACATAAAATCTTAAATTTAGTTAGCAACTAAAGCCAGATTCACAAAAATAGACAATACATTCCCAACTGGTCCCACTGCCAGCACTTGTAAATAACTATTTGTACTTCAATTGTCCTTGCAAAATGTTGTATTCTATGTTATTTAACATTGCATAGCACACTGAATCCCTTAGATGGATTGGGCTGATCTGAAATCCTCCTCTTTTCAAGATGTAATTTTTCACATGATTTCCCTGTTTTATTTGATCTATTTGTTCAGCGTGCTGTGTGTGTTTCTTAAAAAAAAACACTGTTATTATTAACTTGACTGAGATTAAAGTGGACCTGGCCTTCCATACACAATACAATACACACATGATCGGACATTCTGACAACAAAACCGTGGATTTTTTTCCAACGGATGTTGGCTCAAACTTGTCTTGCATACACACGGTCACACAAATGTTGTCGGAAATTCTGGATATCAAGAACGCGGTGACGTACAACACGTACGACGAGCCGAGAAAAATGAAGTTCAATAGCCAGTGCAGCTCTTCTGCTTGATTCCGAGCATGCGCGGACTTTTGTGCGTCGGAATTGTGTACACACACTCGGAATTTCTGACAACAAGTCTTGTTGTTGGAAAATTTGAGAACCTGCTCTCAAACAGTTGTAGTCGGAAATTCCAACAGCAAATGTCTGATGGAGCATACACATGGTCGGAATTTCTGAAAACAAGCTCACATTAAACATTTGTTTCGGAATGTCCTATTGTGTGTATGGTCCATAAGTGTTACACTTACAGTTACATGTTACCTCTAACAGAGATCACAGTACTCCCATTGAAAATGCCTTCACCCACTTTTGTCAACAGGATGGCCCTACCTTTGTTTAAATTTTAACCAGGGTCAGTATCTACTTCATAGATTATAATACTAGCTCAGCGACTACTAAAGCTGGCATGTAATTTTTGGTGTTTGTGCAATTCTGGTCAATGGGGTATAGGAAACTGAGGAATCACTTCAATCATGCATCTTAGCTTAGGCAAAGTCACTAGGCTAAAATAATTATTTTTAATGATTTAAAGCAGAAAACTTAAAGCGGCCCTTCTGTAATTTTTTCATCTTTCTATCTATTAAATATTCTGCCCTTGTTGTTTTAATTTTGGCTAGTAAAATATATATATTTTTTGCCAGTAAATACCTTATACAGCCCACTTCCTGTTTCTTATCTGGTCATTAGCCTAGGCTTATGAAATTATGCACAGCTCTCTCCCTCTCACTCTCGTGTGAGAAAGGAGGATGGATAAGTAATAAGAGGGCCAATGAGAGCTGTAGGGCTGCAGAGCTGGAGGTGTGCCTCTTTGTGTCTGTGTAAATCCAGGAATTGAACAGGCAGAAGCTTCAGCTGCCCACATTTAACATGGCTGCAACAAAAACAAACACTCCTGCGCATAAGTGTGTAAGCCCGACAGTTCAAAGTTCAAGATGGACGGAAGCTTTCAGCCTTGCTGCCCTCAAGGATGGGGATATCCTAACAATCAGACAAAAAACAAAAAAGAAAGGGCGCACCGGCCTTGTGCATTATCTTTAAAAAATTTATTACAAAAGAACACATAAAATACTACTCACACGGATAGATGAAAATCACACATAAATGGTAATGGTGATGAGTGCACCGATTGCAGTCTCCAGACCTAGGGACAAGACGTGCAGACAGCTGCTGGCTGACGCGTTTCGAAGGAAGTGCCTTCTTCTTCAAAGCCTCTGTATTTTATGTGTTCTTTTGTAATACATTTTTTAAAGATAATGCACAAGGCCGGTGCGCCCTTTCTTTTTTGTTTTTTGTTTAACATGGCTGCAGCCAGACTTAGTGGAGGGAGATTTATGCAGCATATTTGGCAAGGACAGAATCACAGTATATATAAAATAATATGCAAAGGGGTTGGAGGGAAGCTTCAGAATGGCAAAGATGTTTTTATTACAAATTATGTGAGCAGACTGCATCTCCTCTATAAACTGTTACTGTATATTGTGACATGTCATATTTAGAAGAACAAGCCAGCATTATGCCAAGCCTCTTGTGTATTTCATCTCAGTTCAATGTGCATGCTAGGTGCTGTTCCTGGAAGGAGCACATCCCGCTCCACATATGTGCCAATCAGGGCCACACTCTAATGGCAACCACCATTTTATTACAAATCCATTGACGTCTGCACAGTCTCTGCCCTTGGCGATGCCTCACTCGGATTGGGCATAACTGTACCAATGCATCAGGGGGTCAAGGCCAAGGGTAAGGACTGTGCAGAAGCCAATATTTTTTAATAAAACTGAATGGTTGATGCCATTAGAGTGCAGCCCTGATCTTTTTACCTTGATGTCAGGAGTTTATTTATGCAGACGTGTCAAGTTACTGAAAGATACACTTTAAACTCAGATCACATTTTAAAAGTCATGAATGTGAAATATAAGCTTTTACAATCTTTTTTTTAAATAATTGAATCTGTATGTTCCTTTTTACTGATGTCATGCTTATTTATAATATATTATAAATACATGAATTAGCTCTGCTAATGACATTCAGTACTTTAGATGTGATTAAAGCAGAATGTGGAGATTCTCCTTTTATTTTACCAAGTGTTAACTACTTTGTAACGATCAGGGAATAGTTATGCTTTCCTGAACAAACTAATTTAAATACTTCCCATGTGCTGGATAATCAAAAGAGAAGGCTTGTGTAAACATATTCAGCTTTCAACATGGAAGTATTGCATACAATTAATGCTATATGGAAAACAAGAAACTGCTGGAGTCTCAACTATTTTGATGTTTTGATGACAGGCAGATAATGCAGATTACTAAAGTTTTCCCAAAATATATAGTAGGGTATTTTAACTTTTGATAATAGTAATAATAAATTTACAATATCAGCAATATAAATAAATATAACTTTATAGTGCATACCAAATGTTATTCTTTGTAACAACTTTACGCTTTCAGATGTATTGGTTCCTAATATCAAAAAAGCTTTAAAGTAAAAATTATGAGAGATGATACCTGAAAGAGGGTGATCAAGCATGGGATGAGTCTATAGAAATCAGGTGACTTGACAGGCCTAAAGCATCAGTTTGGCTAAAATGTAGGTCCTTCCACTTTCTACATCTTTAAAAGTGTATTTGTAGGGTATGTGTACATAACCGCATAGATTATGCTTAATATGCAGTAAGCAAATTACTATTTAAGATGAGGACCTTCACCTGTGTTTATTATACTAAGGTAACATGGTTAAAGTAAAAGGCTATGAAAGAAGAGATAGGTCCCATAACAGATGAACATGGGAAGCTGGTCACAGATAAGAGAGAAAATGTACATCAAATTTGTTTTTACAGATGAAAAAGACAGGTTTGATAGCTATGCAGTAGTATTAATGATGTTTCACCAAAGGTACTTCTATGGTTGAAAGAAAACCAGATACAACAGAGACTAGAGAAGCTTAATGTGAACAAACATATCCATGAGCCCTTAGGAAACTTATCTCAGTTATAGCCAAGCTGCTATTTCTAAATTTTAAGGACACCTTACTAATTGGAAAGATACCAACTGACTGGCATAATGCAATACTAATTTACAAAAAAGGTCAGGATGTATACCAGTAAACTTAAGACCAGTCAGCTTATCTAAGTCCCTGAATGGTCTAAGTTCTGAATGGTGTGGCCCAAGGTTCTGTGTTGAGGTCAGTGCTGTTCAATTTGTTTATCATTGAAATAAAGGTTGGACTCAGGAGCACAAGCTGAGTGTTTGCTAATGATACCAAATTATGCAGGGAAATACATTTGATATTTGATTTGATATGACATCATTACAGTCCTTGATAAAATAGGGGGTTGGGTTACCTGGCAGGTGAGGTTCAATATTGGGAAATGTGAAGTTGTGCACATGCACATGCAAAATCCACATTAGGATGGGCTCCCCTGTGAGAACCAGTGATGGCAAAGGATATGGGGTGGATACCCATGCAATCCGATTCCACTGCAAACACAAAAAAGGGTCCTGCGCATTTTTGTTGCGGATCCAGTGCGAACTGAGCCATACATGTATGGCTCAATTCGAAAAGCATTGAATTTGCATGTCATTTATACAAGAATCCAGTGTGATTCCTGTACAAATGACATGCGATGCGGCAGACCGCATCAGTGTGAACCCAGCCTTATGCCCTGTACACACGATCGAACTTTCCAACAACAAAACCGTGGATTTTTGTTTGAAGGATCTTGGCTCCAACTTGTCTTGCATACACACAATCACACAAATGTTGGCCATCAATTATGAATGTGTGAAATACAATCTAAATACAAATTAAATATTGCACTATTAAAAGTGTACAAGTGAAAAATCTTGTAACAAAAGTTCATGTGAGTAATATTTGATTGAAGAAGATCCTGCCATGGACTATTGATCACAGACCTCCTTGGATGAAATGGCACCCCAATAGGGCTCTGAGAACCCCAATCCTCTTGCCATCTACTGCTCTCCGTTTCCAAAGGATTTAATAGTATAAAGGTAAAAAGGTACACTTACAAGTGAAGCTTACAGGGAGGTCTGTGATCCATAGTGTGCCAGGTGTCATCATTTCCCCAGAGCGGATAACTGCTGATTTTTCTCTGTTATGTGGTGAGAAGCCTGTGAAACTGGTGGTGGAGAGCACTCTTCCTTGTTTGCACTGTGTGGTGAATTGATTTATGGCAGGATCTTCTTCAATCAAATATTACTCACATGAACTTTTGTTATAAGATTTTTCACATTTAATGGATTGGATTATTATTATTGTACTTGTAAACTTTTAATAGTGCAATATTTAATTTGTATTTATATAGTATTTCCCACAGTATATTGTTCATGGATTATGCGTGTTTTCAGTCATGTTATTAGATATTAAGTAGCGCAGCACTGTTTTTTGGCACATAAATTGATTATAGGTGGAAGTGAAATCACTTAAAGGGGTTGTAAAGGTAAAAATTTTTTCACCTTAATGCATTAATGCATTAATGCATAAGGAAAATAAGATAAGAATAAGGATATATTATGTCTGAGTCCATACTAATGCATCAAATTACTTTTCTTTTTCCAGTAACGGAAGCTTTGTAAACATATCAACTGAGTAAAATAAAACAGGTGGGAATTACATTAAAATCCTGTGCATGTGCCTTGTTTTTCGTTAGATTTTATTTTTATTGTATTTTAAAAGCAGCATTGAGAGGAAACATTTTATTTATCTGGATGGAGACATGAAGTCTGCATTATGGCACTGCAGCAAACAAGAGAAATGTACTCCTCTCAGACCTTCCGTGATTCCAGGCTGCTATGCAACAGCATCAGCATTCTCTAATGAGGAAAAATATGAAGACATTCTGCCTTAAAGATTGACTAAGCCCCTGAATGACCAGCAGCAGTATGAAGGTTAGTTAGAAAAGCAGCATTGCATAATTTTGTTGGAGAAGCCTGGATACTATAGCCACATTCCCTTGAAATTACAATAAAATATAAATCCCCTTTCTAGTTCCCGACTTGTTACATTGCAGCCCTTCATACCACTCAGCTGGCAGGACCTGGCATCTGCATTTAATAGAATGGCTACAAAGCCTTAATCATTCAGCAAAACACATAGAATTCTGAGTCACGTTATTTGAATGCACTCGCTTTCAGTGCAACAGGGCAGAATATGAATGGAACATACACTCACAGTCAGCTCCTATTGTTTGTATGCATTCTGTTATTACCAAAGCATCCTAGTTTGTTCAGGTTATGCAGGCTGCCTCATCTCTATTCTTTAGAATTTTATGTCACTAGCCACTGCTGTCACTGTGCTGCATATTTTCTAAAATATTGTAAGAGAAGCAGAATTTGAAGGCCTAATAAAAATAAATCGCACTCCTGGGAGGAATAAAGTACAGATTTCAATGTGTACATTCCACATTTGTGAACTCCAGAGGTCAGTATAAAAAGAATTTTATTTCTTTTGCAGAGCTACCTTATGCATGTATTTACAGCAGTCTCAAGAAACATGTGGCTCAGTTGTCACAGCTTTATTTCAAATTCTAAAAGTAATGTTTCTCAGACTCTCAGCAATAAATTGTAGTGGTAACCTGTTTTTGTATGCACAAGACAGCAGCAGATAAGTAACAAGCATGTAGTGGGTACCAAAAATTATTCACCTCAATAAAAACACACACAAATGCACCCAAACACACACACTTATGCCGCGTACACACGATCGGAATTTCTGACAACAAATGTTCGATGGGAGCTTGTTGTCGGAAATTCTGAATGTGTGTAGGCTCCATTGGACTTTTTTTGTCGGAATTTCCGACAACAAAATTTGAGAGCTGGTTCTCAAATTTTCCGACAACAAAATCTGTTGTCAGAAATTCCGATCGCATGTACACAATTCTAACTCAAAAAAATTCAACGCATGCTCGGAATCAAGCAGAAGAGCAGCACTGGCTATTGAACTTCATTTTTCTCGGCTCGTCGTACGTGTTGTATGTCACCGCGTTCTTGACATTTGGAATTTCCGACAACATTTGTGCGACCGTGTGTATGGAAGACAAGTTTGAGCCAACATCCGTCGGAAATACATCCCAGGATTTCATTGTCGGAATGTCCGATCGTGTGTACGTGGCATAAGGGTTGAAATTAACCAGATCTGACAGCCCCCTGAAAAGGGAATATTTGTTTCCCCCCCCCATGTTTTTTTTCACTGAAATTTACAGTTCAAAAAAGAGCCAAGTATGACTTAGATATCATTGTTCTTCAAAATGATCATATTTCTTGTGCAGTTTTTTCTTTTAATAGATGTTTCCTATTGCAGGTCAGAAACCACTGTGCTACTTTAACATGTGACCATGACCAAGATTAAAATGCATAGTGACTTTATGTGAACATACCATAGATTAACTGGTACGTTTCATCTACCTGTAGAAACATGTCAGATTTCTGAGGTCATGTCACAAAATGGAAAAAGTTAGGCAAATCAAAGAAAAATGTAATTTTATTGACAAATGTCCTGCAAGTGTTATTTGTACCCACATCACATTGCATGAATCAGATATAGCAGAAAATATACAGATGGGTTTTCTCCTGTCATATATCATTCATTCAGGTATTATTTGTAAGAATATAGGACATGAAATGAGCAAGAAAGAAGTGCAGTTGCCCCTAGCAATGAATCCAATTTCAAACGTGTACAGGTAATTATTAATAACATGATATAGTTTACTAAACTTTGCACAGGGTCACTGAATATTGAAATGACTTATTACATAAATGTAATAGCCAAGAATTACTCAAAAACTTCCAAATTAGCCTTTATTTGACCATTCCTAATGTGACCAATAGGAGTGGTCAAATAAAAGGAAACTCCAGACAAAACCATATTATAAGGTGTCTCAAGGGTATTAAGTTTTATTAGCACCGTGACACAATGGAGAGAACTGGTAAATGTCCTCTTGGTTACACAAACCCCAATAAAAACCCTTGTGAACATAACAAAAAGTGATTTAAGTGCTAGCTGTCTCACTGGAGACATTTTGCCTCACTCCCTGTTCTGACAAATCAGGAAATAAGAGAACATTTCCTCAGTGGAGTAACATAAGCATGTACATTATAATTCTAAATGGTTATAGGGCTTAGCTCCAAGAAGTTAGAGTAACTCCAACATGGGCAGAAGCCAATGCCATGTGCAGTTGCAATAAAAAGTATGTGAACCCATTTTGAATGATATGGATTTCTGCACAAATTGGTCATAAAATGTGATCTGATCTTCATCTAAGTCCCAGCAATAGACAATCACAATCTGCTTAAACTAATAACACACAAAGAATTAAATGTTACCATGTTTTTATTAAACACATCGTGTAAACATTCACAGTGCAAGTGGAAAAGGTATGTAAACCCTTGGATTTAATGACTGGTTGAACCTCCTTTGGCAGCAATAACTTCAACCAAACGTTTCCTGTAGTTGCAGATCAGACGTGCACAATGGTCAGGAGTAATTCTTGACCATTCCTCTTTACAGAACTGTTTCAGTTCAGTAATATTCTTGGGATGTCTGGCTTGAATTGTTTTTTTGAGGTCATGCCACAGCATCTCAATCGGGTTGAGGTCAGGACTCTGACTGGGCCACTCCAGAAGCCATTCTGTTGTTGATTTACTTCTATGCTTTGGGTCGTTGTCCTGTTGCAAAACACCCATCTTCTGTTGAGCTTCAGCTGGTGGACAGATGGCCTTAAGTTCTCCTGCAAAATGTCTTGATAAACTTGGGAATTCATTTTTCCTTCGATGATAGCAATCCGTCCTGGCCCTGACGCAGCAAAGCAGCCCCAAACCATGATGCCCCCACCACCATACTTCACAGTTAGGATGAGGTTTTGATGTTGGTGTGCTGTGCCTCTTTTTCTCCACACATAGGGGTTGATTTACTAAAGGCAAATAGACTGTGCACTTTGCTGGGTGCAGTTGCCCTCTACGAGCGCAATTGCTCCAGAGCTTAGTAAATGAGGTAAGGCCTGACTTTGCAAAGAGTACCCAATCCTGTGCAAGGAAAATTAAAAAAAACAGCATTTTTGCTTGCACATGATTGGATGATGGAAGTCAGCAGAGCTTCTGCTCATTTACTAAGCTCTGGAGCAACTGCTCTTGCAGAGGGCAACTGCACTTTGCAAAGTGCACAGTCTTTTTCCCTTTAGTAAATCAACCCCATAGTGTTGTGTGTTTCTTCCAATCAACTCAACTTTGGTTTCCTCTGTCCACAGAATATTTTGCCAGTACTGCTGTGGAACATCCAGGTGCTCTTGTGCAAACTGTAAACGTGCAGCAATGTTTTTTTTAGACAGCAGTGGCTTCCTCTGTGGTATCCTTCCATGAAATCCATTCTTGTTTAGTGTTTTACATATCATAGATTAGCTAACAGGGATGTTAGCATATGCCAGAGACTTTTGTAAGTCTTTAGCTGACACTCTAGGATTCTTCTTCACCTCATTGAGCAGTCTGCGCTGTGCTCTTGCAGTCATCTTTACAGGACGCCCATTCCTAGGGAGAGTAGCAGCAGTACTGAACTTTCTCCATTCATAGACAATTTGTCTTACCGTGGACTGATGAACAGCAAAACTTTTGGAGATACTTTTACAACCCTTTCCAGCTTTATGCAAGTCAACAATTCTTAATCGTAGGTCTTCTGAGAGCTCTTTTGTGCGAGGCATCATTCACATCAGGCAATGCTTCTTGTGAAAAGCAAACACAGAACTGGTGTGTGTTTTTATAGGGCAGGGCAGGTGTAACCAACACCTCCAATCTCATCTAATTGATTGGACTCCAGTTGGCTGACACCTCACTCCAATTAGCTCTTGGAGATCTCATTAGTCTAGGGGTTCACATACTTTTTCCACCTGCATTGTGAATGTTTACATGGTGTGTTCAATAAAAACTTGGTAACATTTAATTCTTTGTGTGTTATTAGTTTAAGCAGACTGTGATTGTCTATTGTTGTGACTTAGATGAAGATCAGATCACATTTTATGACCAATTTGTGCAGAAATCCATATCATTTCAAAAGGGTTCACATACTTTTTATTGCAACTGTATATATGAATTAAGCTCTTTCCAGGCACATGGAAATGGATAAGAAGATAATCAAGGCAACTTGCATATATTGCAATGCGCTTTCATGTTGGCAGCATAGTTGGGGAAGACAACTGATATAACTGAACTAAGGTTAACTTTAAAGTTTATATTTCAAGATTTTTTATTGAAGTAAGAAGATAGTAGAAAATGCAGCAAATAAAACAGTAGTAAATATGAGTCTTTCGAAACAGCCAACAATAGCAATTCAAACATTGATCAGATACACAAACCATAGCATTGAAGTGTCCTCAGAAAAGGACTCTAACATGGAAGAAAAGGTGACAATCATTATCGGAGGAACTAGGAGACATACAACTGGTCAACAAGGGACCAGGAGCATAACAGTGTTGGGGGGGTGGGGGGAGAGGTACGAAGGGTGGCAGCTAGAAGGGAAAGCCAATGTCTATATGCCAGAGAATATAATCACATCTGTAGCCCTTAGGTCATCCTGAAATAGATGGAAAGGGCAAGTATGAAGGGAGAAGTAAAGAAAGAAAAAATAGAAACCAGGGGGAGAGAGAGGGCAGCCAGGGTAGGGACCAAATACCATCAAAAATGAAATCCTTTTAAGGTTTTTTATTAGATACTTAGACAGAGCACAAGCAATTCCTTGCTGTGCGGATAATTCAAAGGTAAGATTTAGGTCCTGTCCCCACTGGATCATATAAGGAAGCTTTGCATTCGGATCAGTAAAGTAGGTTTATACTATAGATGCTCGTCCCCTCAGGATGCCACTTGCTTGGCAGGATAATTCAAAGGTAGTAAGCATAAGGGGCTCATCCAACAAACTGAGTTTAGAACTTATAAAATATATAATTTAATTATACTGGAATGTTTCGGTAAAGGGTATCTGCAGTTTATCTTTCAGGTATTGTAAGGAGTATGGCTGGTCTCCATCAGGATAGTCCCCAATCCATAAGAGACCCTTGTTGAGCCACCATTGAAATGGTGCAGGTACCAGTCCTGGTGTAAACTCAGGATTACAAAAAATAGGGGCTAATGCAGTATGCAGAGAAAACAAGGCTTTGTGATGCCTTGCCCTATCCCAGGCAGCTAACAAGTGAGATAAGGTAGGACAATGACGAAGATCTTCTTGAAGTCGTTTAAAAACTGGATGATGATTTACCTGATAAAGGGTCTCGAAGGAAGGTGTTAACTGAATCCCTAAGTATGGGAGAGAGCATTGTGTTCACTGAAAATGATAAGCATCCCGAAGGTACTGTACTGTTGAGGGGGGTAAAGAGACATTAGGAGCAGTCATTTTTTGAGCATTCCAGAAAATCCTGGAAATTTGGGAGAAAGATAATACATTTGGTAAGATGACTTGAGGATTGAAGATATATATGAGGACATCATCAGAAAATAGGGCACAATTATGTTCCTGTTGTCCACAACAAAAGTAAAGGAGAAAGTGGGCAACCCTGTCTTGTTCCGCATCAGAAAGGGAGCGACTATGATCTATAATCCTGTATACAAACTTGAGCTAAAGAAGTGCTATACAAAGTATTGAATAGGAAGATAAACGTGGAACCAAATCCAAAGGCCTCCAAAGTGCTAAATAGGTAGTCCCAAGTTAAACTATTAAAAGGCCTTACTAATTAGCCATCACAATTAGTGCGTACTAATGAAATTAAAGTGATATTAAAGTCTTGAATTTTTTTGTTTATAAATAACAAACATGTTATACTTACCTGCTCATTGCAGTGGTTTTGCACAGAGCAGCCTAGATCCTCCTTTCTCGGGTCCCTTTCCAGCGCTCCTGGTCCCTCCCTCCTGCCAAGTGCCCCCACAGTAAGGAGCTTCCTATGGGGGCACCCGAGCCGAGCCACTGCTCTGTGTGTCCATTCATACATGGAGCTGTGGCTCAGCCCCACCCCATCTCTCTCCTCATTGTCTCTCTGACTTTTATTGACAGCAGCGGGAGCCAATTGAACGCACTGCTGTCTCAGCCAATGGGGAGGGAGAGTCCCAGACAATCTAGGCTCTTGTGCAACAGAGATCATATAGGCATCAACTTCCAAATCCAGATGTTCTCTAGCATATTGCATAACCGCCTCCTTAATCTTGAAGAGGTGGGGTTTGACAATCACATTCCTGGAAGGCCCATCTGGTTTTGGAGGAACTACGGCCCTGTGAATGCGGTCAATCTTCATACCGAGGTCAGAATTGTCTGGTACCACAGATTACATGAATGAGAGCACAGGTGATGGAGGTGATATCTTTCACTGTTTCAGGGAGGCTTCTAATACAGTAACAGTAGTGCCTAGCACGATTTTCAAGATCATCACTATTGGCATATGCTTCCTCTAGGTGATCTTGTTGGAATTTTAAGCCACTCTGTGGACTGTTTCATCAACATTAAATTCAATTATGTCCGGACATTGCCCTAGCTCCTGCTTCAGCTCAGAGGTCAATTTAGTGGTGGCTTTCTCTAGCTCTCTCTGTAGCAGATCAGCAAAACGGGCAAAAATTACTGAATTTGGATCTTAAAACTGAAGGTGGAGAAGCAGGGGAACCCACAGGACTATCTGGGTCAGGCTCCTGGCCACTAGTCTGGCTGAAAAAGATGTCAGCCATGTCCCTGTCCAAGGCTGAGGAAGTGTGTGACTCACAGTTTGGTGAGGGAGCTGAGGCCTGTGAAGGGGATCTGGCAGGGCTGGGAGGGGAGCAGGACCGATCTGCTAGCTCATCTGTGGATGGAGTGGCACTGGAAGAGCCTATAATGAAGTCCACAGAACCAGAAAAGTTCATTTTGTTCCTCTGCAGCAGTGTTTTCTCCCTCTCTGTAGCTAGGGGGATGTTGGAGCCGGTCGCCATCTTGCCTTCTCTCCCCGCCACGTGGGTCAGGTTGCAGGAGCCGCCCGAGTCTTCCCCACCAGCTGTAATGACATAGAGTGGGTTGCCGCCACCTCAGAAAGCGGCCCAAGTGGTTAGCAGAAGTGGGTGAGGTGGGGAGCCGCTAAATATAGCTATTAGTGCTGGGAGTGTACGGAGCAGTTCTGAATTGCATCCGCTCCGGACGGTCGCACATGCGCTCCCTACTTTAAAGTTTTTATTCACTGGTACTAAAACAAATGAGAGGCTGAATATAAATGATAACACCGCAAACAGTACCCAGTTTGCTAAATCCAACAACAGTACAGCTTTGTGCAAATTCACTTTTCTCTAATCCAATCAGAGTAGAAAAGTCCAGACCTTAAAAAAAAAAATTCCTCCCTCAGGTTGTGTCTGATCTTTGAAAATCCAGATTCTTACCTATTAGAACACTCTTATCCACTCACTTATTACATTGCTATCATCTTTTTTCAGAAACCATCCAGTATAAAAAAACAAACAAAAAACAGATAAAACCTACACAGCACTTGAAATAGGTACAAAAGAGTAAAATGATAAACACTGTATAAAAAATAAATAATTACAATTAATATAATCACCACTGTTTTCCTTGTTCAAAGATTTTATTGAGGCACAACAAAATGTGATACAGAAATATTAGTCAAAATAAAATTATAAACTTGTCAAATGCATGACATCAGCAGATCATGAGCCATAAAAACATAACTGGTAACAGTTATACAAGTATACAAAGCACTTATATATGACATGGAAGAAAAGTTCTCAATTAGAGCAGGTTAAAGTGAGTAAACAACCTAAACATAGCGGGATTAGTTATAGCAAATCCTGGGGATATGAGGGGGTCTGCTCAAAAGAGGGATTTATCAGGGATTACGCCTATGGGGATCAGAAATGCTCATTGGTGTCACATATTTGAGTATCTGGACAACCCTTTGTAATCAACCTCTCTCTCTCTCTCTCTCTCTCTCTCTCTCTCTCTCTCCCCCTCTCTCTCTCTCTCTCTCTCTCTCTCTCTCTCTCTCCATACTTGCTTTGTGCACTGATTCAAATCATTTGGTGGAGGGGGGGATTATGGTGTGGGGTTTTTTTGTTCAGGGGTTGGGCTTGGCCCCTTAGTTCCAGAGAAGGGAAGTCTTAAGGCAACAGCATACCAAGATATTTTGAACAATTTTATGCTTCCAACTTTGTGGGAACAGTTTTGGGATGACCCCTTCCTGTTCCAACATGACCGCACACCAGTGCACAAAGCAAGGTCCATAAAGACATGGATGAGCTAGTTTGGGGAGGGGGGGAACTTGACTGGTCTGCACAGAGTCCTGACCTTAACCCAATAGAACACCTTTGGGATGAATTAGAGCAGAGACTGCAAGCCAGGCCTTCTCGTCCACATCAATGCCTGATCTCACAAATGCTTCTGGAAGAATGGTCAAAATTTCCATAGATAGACTCCTGTCCTCCTCAAGAGTTGAAGCTGTTATAGCTACAAAGGGTGGGCCAACTCAACATTGAACAGTACGGATGAAGACTAGGATGCCATTAAAGTTCATGTGCATGTTAAGGCAGGTGTCTCAATACTTTTGGTAATATAGTGCATATACACACACACACATAGAAGGAGAGAGAGTGAGAAATGCAAGATGAAGTTTATAAGCGCTATACAATATTTCAATTTAATTAAATAAATTCAATAATTCAAAACAATAAACATTTTCTGAAATATGAATCCATATTTAAAGTGTATATAGCATTATTTTGATCCCATTTGTCAGACTCTCAGTTCAAGGGTCCAGGTGTGATATATCTGTAGTAACAGAGTTCCTTGATTGGACTAAAATGTAAATTTCTGCAAAGATTTCCCACAGTAACCTAATGTCAACCTAAGATTTCAATAATATTCTTTAAAAAATATTAGAAAGCCGAGGGCTTATTCAAATTGGTAGCGTTATCCCACATTGTGCAAAGCAAGAAAAATGTAGAGCAATGCAGCTAGCAATGCTTTCAAATGAAAAATGTCCTTACAATGCATTAGGCATATGATTACAAAACACATAAAATACCTCTTCTTTGGAAGATCCCTTAACTTGCGTTACCTCAATCTGCATTGCCACATGTGTTATGTTGTGAATGTGTCCTTAAAATGAATCTGCATAAATCTCAAAATTTTATGATTTGGACATAGTTTAAGTCCCCTTAATAAAAGTAATTTAAAAATCTAAGTAGAATAAAGTAAAGCCAGTTAAATAGAAATGTAAATCACACACCAAATGCGTTCATTTTTTTCTGTTATTATTTAGATTTGTAATACTAATTATGAAGTTATGAAAGCGATTCTACAAATTGTTACTTAGAATGAAAATGACAATTCTTTTTTGTTGCAATAAAATGTAAGTGCATAATTATGATGTTAAATGTGTTTTCTGTACACATCTCAAAACCTAACAACTGAACAGTGAAAATAATTCCAAACAATCTCATGCGAATGAATGTACCCAAAGAAATTAGCTACTATGCATAATAATGCTTTCAAAAAAGAGAAATGCTCCAATGCCTGAATATCTGTTTCAAACATTAAAGTGGTTCTACATTCTGGATATTTTTTTACCTTCAAGCATTCCCTGCAAGTCCTATTTCGATCCATCAATGCAGCTCTTTCATCGGAGATAGATATGTGTAGGCCTTACATCATGTGGTGGAGGAGAGGAGATCCCATTCTCTGAGGCATGATCAACCAACCCATTCATTGGACGGGAGGCACCATCTTGATATATAACACAGGCGCAATTGTCATCTTTATGTGGTGAGTGGGGACCCAGGAGGGGAGCACAGGAAGTCACCAAGATTATATAATCGTGTCACCAACCCCGTACCCCACACTTGATGAACTTTATTGATTGCACTTTACTTTGCACATCTGTTGAACTTTATTGATTGCATTTTATTTGCACTATATTGACACTAAGCACTTTATTATACATGTTGTTATATGACACATATTTGATGCGTGTATATGTATATTAGTGGTTCATAGAGGCAGAGCTGAGTATAAATTCTTTTTGTTACTTTTTTGGGGTACTTACCTTGCACTACAGCGGCAGCCTTATTACATATATATGTATATGTAAACATATATATATATATATTTTATTTATTTTTTCACGTTTTTTCCATGGCGTGGGTTTAATTTTCATTTTTACCTATAATGTGCCTATCTGCAGCAGCTCTCCCCTCTCTCTCTGCTCACAGAGGCGGCAACGGGAGCCATTTGCTCCTGCTGCTGTCAGTCAAATCCTGTGAGTAGAAAGCGGGGCTGAGCCATGCTGTGTGGATGCACACGGTCCAGCTGGTAATTGAGCCCGCAGGTGTGCCCCCATAGCAAGTAGCTTGCTATGGGGACACACAAAGAGGAGGAGGAACCAAGAACACCAGCAAGGACCTCAGAAGAGGGGGTTTAGGGTTGCTCTGTGCAATACTATTGCACAGAGGAGGTAAGTATAACATGTTTGTTATTTTAATAGAAAAAAAAAAAATAAAGCAGCATATGCAGTATCTAGCATAACCAATTAATTACAAAATGTTAATAGGCACTTTCCCAGCAGAGTAGCACAAGAGATGGCACCACCACAAATTGTATTTAAAATTATTTCCAGTCCCAGAAAAACTGAAAATAAAATAAGTGAAAACTGAACCCAGAAATCCAGCAAGGCATACTGACCACTTAGGACCAATACCACCCTATGAAGTATGTACTGCAGTTTTTTTGTGGCTCAACATGTTTACAAAGTAGCAGAGTCTGCTATGCTAGGGAAAGACGTCACTGTGGGAAAACCTATATTTGACAATATCCACGCATCCAGTTTAGATTCTTAGGCCTCCTTCACATGCTCTCTGATTCCTGTGGCAAGAATTTGTGGATTCATTTGGCTGGAATTACAGGTAAATGCCGACAGGTGTGGCCAAGAAGTCTGCAAAATGCACTGACTGGCTGAGAGGTGCAAAAGCTGTTAGGATGTATCTAAACATCCAACAGTTACCTGTGGCTAAGAACAGATGACCAGTCCTGGATGCAATCTATCTGCATTCAGGGTTAGCTAGTGAGTCTGCACCTGGTGTGCAAAGCAATTCCCACATCCCTGTTAGTATGCTACAGTTTTTTGAGATAATGTCCCTATAGCAAGCCCTGCCTAATTGCTGCTAGGAAGAGTATACACTTTCTTTCAAGAATTAAGTCCCATTCACACCTGAGGAGCTGGAAGCTTCAATACCCTCACCATCCTAAATCCCATGTATTTCAATAGTGGGTATTCACGTATAAGCACTCAGATACCTGCAGCTCAATTTGTGGGGCTCCAAAAGCTACATTACTTATTTCTGGGTTTTTTTATCCTGTAAGAACTGGTCTCCCCCCAGTGCTTTCCATTGGCTAAAACAAAAACTCATGAAGTTTGAATACACATGTAAACTGCTTGAAATGCACTTCTACAATGTCTATATACACACACACACACACACAAAAATGCTCAAATAAAAACACCTGAAAACACCTGCTCAGGTGTGGATGCAGACTTAGACTAAGCTTGTTACATGGAGGTGATCTAAAAATGTGCCAGTAAAATTGTTTAGACATCACCCTGTTGCTGCTAGTGTTTGCCCCCATGGCATTTATAATGTGCACATTCTCTTTTTGGTTCAAAAAAGGGAATTGTTGCTGAGTAGAATAAAGTTTTTTTTTTTATAATTTCTGGTAACATTGAAAAGAATATGCTCCAGAAGCAGCCAGAGCCACTCAAGTTCAATCATAATCCCTGAAGGCCAAAGCCACTGTGCATCACTAAAATGCACAGCAGGCGAAATGACACTCACCTGGCTTACCTGCTCTGTATGCAGACCCTTAGTAATATTCGCAAACTGTCCATTGTAATTATCTTGCCTCTACCTCACACAAAGAAACATACGTGAGACAGTGAGCTCACATTAGATGCCTACCTAGTTCCAACTACTTCTCTCAAGGGAAAGTCAGCCTCCTTATAGGCTGCCATAGGGGGTCAGTCTCCATGCATTGTGCTGCTCCATCACAATTCCCTGTCTTACCTTTAACTTCAAACCCTGGGTGCAGTCAGCAAGCACAGGGTCTAGACAAAAATCCATGATTTTCAGCTGGTCAGCATCACTAGTAGAGCACATGGTGGTAAAAAACAGAGGGGTCCAACTAGAAAACATTTTGACTCAGAAGATCTGGTAGGACAATCTGACCCAGTTTATGCACAATCCTGACACATATTACCTTTATAATACTAAAGCTAACTACTATCCTATTAGTTATCAAATTAACTAAATTAAGTTAAGCCGGCCATGCACCATTTTTTTTTTAGTTTTAAACTCTAGCACAAATTTTTTTGTGCTGTGGCCTATCGGATTTAGCAAAAATGAAATTATTGTTTAAGTAAGATTTAAAATTACATAGAAATTATTAAAATTTGCTGACCTAACAGATGAAAGCTAAAAAAAAATCTAACTGGCATGTGGGCAGCTAAATAGGTATTTAGTCTACCAGTTTATTAACCAGATAAGGTTTTTTACTATGGTTTTATAAAAAATCAAAAAAATATTCTACATCAATGAAGCTGCCATTGCAAACCAAGCATTGTGTCTAGCAAATCTCATAAATTATTTGATTTTGGTTACGGAAGGAAAAAAAAACTGGCATAGGTTCCTTTTTTTTAAAATTAATTTTTGTTGGTTGTTTTGCAAGGTGCTTGGGTGGCTTTCTCTTCTGCTGCTTGCAATGTAAGGGCATAATGAAAAATATTGCCATTTGTGAAGTGGAGTGAAGGTCCTTGCTTCTGTAGAATACACAATCAGTTTGACTGCAGGGACAGAATTTTAATGTGGTTGGGTAGCACTGTAGAATGCATAAACAGCAAAGTAACTAAAGTATTAGAATACAAGAATGCTAAGCATTGATCTGGAATGTCTGAAGTCCTAACCATAGTCACAAATACCTAACATGTGCATAGCTGTAGAGACAATAGGCTAGCGAATGACATAGAGAGTTATCTTAATTCAATTAGCAGATTTTTTTGTTTCTCATTTTATTATTGTTAAAGGTGTTGCACTAGACATCTTTCTTTCTGTTAGCTCATCCAAGTGCCGAGATTGCCGCTGTGCCATAATTATCTCTTTTAGAGGTAACAAGATAAATTAATCGATCAAGTTGGCTAATTTCTCTATTATCTAATTAACCCAGAAAAGGAATACTCATGGGGTTTAGTCTACAATTAGGAACAATACAAATACTGTTTTTAATTTATATATACAAGAATGGAAAATAGTTCAAATACTTATTTTAGGTCAAACCATTCAATTCCCTGCACTATCCAAATGAACTTATATTGCTTATAATATATTAATATGTAGACAGGGTGATGGCTACTGAGCTTACAGAAAAACTGAGCAACTACAGAGTTTACAGTATAAAGTAAAAGAAGAGCTTCAACCTGGAAAAAAGTAAAAAATCAGTAGCTACAAATACTGCAGCTGCTGACTTTTAATAAACATGCACTTATCAGTCCAGGGATCCAACTTGGTCCTCACCCGGACTGGTTCTTCGCCTGTCTTCAGGTCCCTGACACTACCATCTTGGATGTGGGAACCCGGCTATGATTTCTTGGTAATTAACAGCCCCAATGTCTTGCGTGGGATTCAAACCAGAGATCTAGCGCTACAATGCAGTAATGCTGACCACTAAGCCAGGCTAAGAACATTTTTAGTAAATACAGAAAATACTTTTTGATGTTGCAAGAAATATAGTGTAATTGTCACTTACCATGCTGGAAAGACTGTAGACTAATATTTTTTGTAAGCTATTTACAGACAGATTCACACAAACTGAAGCCACAACACCATCCATCAGGAGGAGTGCAACTGGTCCATTCCCCCTGATGGTGATCATTGGTAGCAAAACATGTCAGGCAGGGCCTAGCCAGTGACATTATCATGCCTGCCGTGTTTGGATGGTGTGGCGGATTCAGTCTGTGCAATTCTGTCTCCATCTTTGTGTAAGGGTTTGCCTATTGCGCTATTGCAATAAACCTGTGTGGCGGCATAACACTACGCTGGCTCCTTTGGCTCTTTTTTGGGAATACATGTACAGCATATGCCACACTATTAACCCCGTAGTGCCTGGCTGGTTGGAGTTCCTGAGGACTGCATCGGCTTGCAGTGGTGGCTCTGAAAGGCATAAACACATCAAGCGTTTTTTAATCTCAATAAACTTAGGAAATCAACATCTTCTAGTAAGAGGCTGAGTGTTTTATGGTGGAGGAATCACGTGAAGGAACATCTTTCTGCCTACTGACTATATATAGTCTGGATTTATTCACAGATATGCTATATGTTTGCATATCTGTTTATTTAAACAGTTACCTGAGAAATGTTTATTGATATATGTTTCATATATGCACATACTGAGTTTTGAACCAATTTATTTGATTGAAGTCTTTTAAAACATGTATGTTTTTAGTTGTCTATGTTTGATATCAGTAGGAAGCGCACCTGTGTATGTCATAATTTTGTAAATTCAGCCTGTGTGACAACCGTGCCTCTCTCCATAGATACAATGAAGAAAGGAATATAGCCATGAAGACACAGAAAAAAACAAATGCAGCCACTACATCTAAGGACCAATATGCTGCAATATATAAAATATCTGTTTTGGGGTTTTAGAAACACTATAATTAACAAGTGAGGGTAAAGAAGTGATTTGCTTATAGCAACTGTTCAAATGTTTGTTTTCATTTTTTAATTCCAGAAATATGATAACGTTTTGGTACATTGGACAACAAAGCTAAAAACGAAGCAAAAAAATATATTTAAGTTATTTGTGTTTTTATGTTATTGACAATTGTTGATGTTTACAAATAAAAGAAATTGTGTTTGCTATGTTAAAGTGGTGAACAAGTGCTGGTTAGATACAAGCTGTGCGAGCATACTGACTACATCATCACTGTGTTGCTTCTCTTTCATTGTCTCATCTGAGGTAAACAGGGGTTGTGCGGAGGTTCCTGCTGTAGATACAGTGATACCAGAACTGGTTATGCTGTGTGTGCATAGGGTTGCCACCTGTCCAGGATTCACCCGGACAGTCTGGGTTTTGAATCATGTCTTTCTCTCTATATATACGCACACATATATATATATATATATATATATATATATATATATATATATATATATATATATATACTATATAACCAAAAGTATTGGGATGCCTGCCTTTACACGCACATGAACTTTAATGGCATCCCTTAGTCTGTAGGGTTCAAAATTGAGTTTACCCACCCTTTACAGCTATAACAGCTTCAACTCTTCTGGGAAGGTTGTCCACAAGGTTTAGGAGTGTGTCTATGGGAATGCTTGACCACTCTACCAGAGGTGCATTTGTGAGGTCAAGCACTGGTGTGGACAAGAAGGCCTGGCTCGCAGTCTTCACTCTAATGGTGCAACCCGATAGACCACAAAGGTGGTCTATCGGGTTGAGATCAGGACCCTGTGCAGGCCAGTCAAGTTCCTCCACTCCAAACTCGCTCATCCATGTCTTTATGGACCTTACTTGTACACTGGTGCACGGTCATGTTGGAACAGGAAGGGGCCATACCCAAACTGTTCCCACAAAGTTTGGAGCATAAAATTGTCCAAAATGTCTTAGTATGCTTATGCCTTAAGAGTTCCCATCCCTGGAACTAAGGGGCCAAGCCCAACCCCTGAAAAACAACCCCACACCATAATCTGCCCCCCGCCAAATGATTTGGACCAGTGCACAAAGCAAGGTCCATAAAGACATGGATGAGTGAGTTTGGGGCAGAGGAACTTGACTGGCCTGTACAGAGTCCTGACTGCAACCTGATAGAACACCTCTGGGTGAATTTGAGCAGAGATTGTGAGCCAGGCCTTCTCGAACACATCATTTCCTGATCTCACAAATGCGCTTCTGAAAGAATGGTAAAACATTACCATAGACTCCTAAACCTTGTGGACAGCCTTCCCAGAAGAGTTGAGGCTGTTATAGTTGCAAAGGGTGGGCCAACTCAATATTGAACCCTATGGTCTAAGACTGGGATGCCATTAAAGGTCATGTGCATGTAAAGGCATGTGTCCCAATACTTTCGGTAATATATTGTATATATATATATATACATTTATATATATATATATATATATATATATATATATATATATATATATATATATTAAAGGATGTTTACATCCTTCATATCTTCACATGAACTAAACCATGATACACAGTAGCCTACACATAACCTAATCTACCTTTTTCTTTGCTGTATATTGGACGTTGTTTTTACATTTGCTGTGATATTTACAAAGACAGATCTATAGCGAAATTAAATTCTGCAGATGATAAATGAAGAAAAAAGATAGGTAATATAGGTAATATTTGACTCTCTTTATAAAGTGCAGGACAGCCTATCATAACATCCCAACTGCTATTTACTTTCTGTAAACTGTACTGATAGATGTATTTGTATATTATATAGGAGACAATTTAGATTCATTCTCCCTGCCTGCTTCTATAGCTCATATCCTTGAAGTCACTTCAGTTAAATCATTCTCTCTGGAAACAGAGACAGACGGAAAGACAAAAAAATTATTATTGTGCTGGTCCCTAGCAATAACAGCTGTTATGTAATTTTGTTATAAAGCTATTTCCTTCTGCTAGAAGGTCTTAGAAATAGCATTTGCTCATATAATTCTAATTGTATTTGTTTTATCCATCCGGGCTTCAATAAATAGCACAAATTAATCCATACTGAACATGCCATAGAGATAACCTTTAAAAATGGATTAAATGATGTTGATTAATTCATAGTTATCTAATTGTTTTAAAACCTCAACTTGAATGCATGCATTACATCCTTCATCAAAATACTGAAACTGTTTTTTTCTGATCTGTGCAAACCCTTAAACTGAGATAAATCTTAGAATTTTGTTTGATTTCATAAATTCTGGCTGTGGCTGGATGGCTTTTTTACTACAATGTTGCCTGTCCTCACAGGTTTGGTATGTTAGTTTTCAGCTTTGTGCTAGGTAGAGTAGTTAAACTTTTCTCCAAAACATCCCCAACCTCTGTCCAACCAGTCTGCCAAACAGACCCTGATCCTTGAGTACAATGGAGTATAAGATAAAAAAAGTCAGAAAATGGAGTTTTGAATGGAGTTTTGGGGACCTAGTTAGGGCACCAGTGGATAACCAATTCACAGGTAGAACAAATGCTAGAGCAGTGTAAAGTCTTTCAAAGCATGGGTCAGCCTAGGCATAGACTCACAGTAGCAGAGGTAACAGGCTAAAGTTCAGAGTAAGCACAGGAAAGCTGATTATAAAAAAAAACCTTAACAATTACTGTAGAAATCCAGGGCATAAATGGGCAGACATAAGCCAGAGTCAGACGGACTTCTCTCCAAGGCATCAGCAGACAGACTGCCTAATGTCCAGCAGTCCAATTAAGCACTTCTGATTAGGACAGATGTGTGCTACAATATGAGCTATTTGCAAAGATGAGTGATAATCAGAAGGTGGTGCAAAGGCAATGCTGAAAATTATGAATACAGATTAAACACTTTCCTAGTTTGAAAAGATTTCCTGTAGTACTTGGTGTCTGATTGCAAGTTGTCTAAAGTTATTGAACTGTTGAGTGCTGGAGCACAGATGTCTAAAATCTATGTCTAACATTTACAGGCAACTAAAGAGTGCAGCACAGTTACCTGCAACTGTATAAGCAATGAGGCATATATTATGTGCATATGTTACTGATCACATCAGTTTTGAGATTTTTAGCAATAATTGTGCAAAAAAGCATATTTATTCATTGCTTATGTCTCCCAGGCTATGTAGCCTTTAAGCAAAAAGAAGATGTGTTTTATATGAATTTGGGATTGTGAATGTGTTCAAATCGATTAGATTCTGGCAAGTCAGAAGGAATTCCTAGGCTACACCGTTATTTCTTCTTTAGTAGTGTCACTGCTGGTATGGGAGAACTAATGTCCTGTCACATTTAATGACTGATCAACAGGGTCACCAGTGAAGGTAGGAATGAATACTGTCACCCAGTGAACACACAGAAACAGAAGGTAGTTATACACAATAGTCTTCATTTCAATATCTTTGGTAGACATACAGATACTTTTTTTCTATTTTTTACTACAATAACATTTCTGCTAGATTAAAGCAGAGAGAAAATCAACACTTTTTTTCTAGATTTGGATAGATAAGACGTAGATGGTAAAAAAAGAAAAAAAAAAACCTGTTTTAAATTCCCCGCTACTGTATCAACTGCTGGCATATGACTCTAAAAATCTCCAAATATATAGCAGATGAGTATCTAAATAACTCACAGTGTATTTCAAATACAAACATCATTTTGACAAGTACTAAGTTGTTTTGCTGTCTGTGTCTCATTTTCCTTCACCTCCTGTCCTGTAGACTCAGCACAAAGTGGGAGAATATATTCCCAATGTGAACAAAATCCCCTCTTAAACAGTGGATATCAGAACAAGTGTCCCCATTGGAAGATTTCTAGTTTACCTCTGTTCTCGTGGCAACTCAAAGTTTTGGATTTAATCTCACTTTTATTTACAATGACAGTGGTGATCAGGACATTTGGAGAGAGTGAACGGGGACACAGACAGACAGACAACCTGCCAGTGGTTCTAACCTCTGACCATTGTATCCAAATTAAAAATCAAATTTAGCCTTTAGTGCTACTTTAACTTTGCATTAAAGTGGTTGTGTCAGGATGGGCATGCGAGTAGACAAGAATGCTTCTCTGGGTGGACTTTTGTGCATCTTCACAGGCTAATCCACATTCCTTCTTGTGGACATAAGAATTGGGCATATATTCATGCACATGTGCATGCAAATGCATGTGCGTGCACCAATGCACACATCTGTGCGCATACACCTGCACGTCGGCATGCTCACGAGCACCCATGACAGATAGTGGCACCAAATGGGCTATTTAAACGGAGCCAGTGCTCAGGTTCAGTGCTGCTTTGTCTTCAGCCTTCTGTTTGTTCTGAGAACCTGTGATCTTGTATTCTGACTAAAGTCTCCAGTTGCTGACCCAGCTCATCTTGACTATGCCCAGAACTCTGCCTGTACTGACCTTGGTTTGCCTTCTGACCACTGCTTCTACCTGCTCTATTTGCTACTGCTCCACTGATAGGCTCCTGAACCAGCTTGTAATTTGACCACGCTTTTGCCTGTGCCCCTGTATCTGATCTGTCCTGCCAGTGTATGACTCAGCCTGCCTGACTGCTATTCCTCCTGCTGTCATCAGGATCTGCCTGCCATCCAGCTGTAACTGCTTCTCCACTGTCTGCTACCAGTATATGCCTCGGCTGCCCACTGTTGCCAGTACTGGTCTGCTTCAGTTTGCTTATCACCAGCTGCCACCCAGCTAGCCAACTTCACTGAAGACGGCGGGAAATTCAAGAAGTGCAAAAAACAAATCACATACAATACACTGTAATCTTACAGATTACATTACTGTATCAAATTATTTCTCATCCCTTTTGTCCCTAGTGCTTTGTCCAGTGCCCAGCATGCAGTTTTATATTATATATACTGTTCTTTCTGCCTGGAAACTGGAGAATGTCCATAGCAACCAAAAAAGCGTCCCTTTACGTCAAAAGTGGTTTTAGACCAGCTAGAAAACAGCGATGGTAAATTAGAACACTTGCAGAATTGAGCGATAGTGATTTGTGGGGAAATTCGTCATCAGACACTGAAAGTGACGACAGCGACAATTCTGCAACTGAGCAAATTTCAGTGTTTTTGAGTTGATTACATTATTGAATACATTTTATTATTATTATATTATTATTTTTGATAATTATTTATAGTTATTTATTATATTATAATTTATAATTTTGTGTTACAAACTTTATCATACCCGGGATGTCTACTAGACTCTTGTTTGGACAGATTTAAGTGAGTTATTCCTAAGAATTACAGGCCTACAATATAAAACGCCAAATTTCCATGTGAAACAATGTACCGCTTTCAGTATCAAAAATCTGACATAATCATACCGCCAGGGAGGTTAAAGAAAATAGGTTTACAATCACTTTAGGTTCTGCTATAATTCTCATAGAAAAATAGGAAAAAAGACAGCAGATGGGCACAAATCCACTCCTTTCACTAAATTATAATGTTGACAGTATTTATGATTACTACTAAAAACTTTCATCTGGCTCATTATTTTGTACAACTATTCATAACTACAATGATCACAAGGTGTTTTATTTTAAAAAATGAGACGTCAGTCTACAAACTTGTTACATTAATATATCTTAGATCTAGCCAGCAAAAAAAATGGGGAAAAAAAAGTAGTAGAATCTTGAAATACTCTTTTATCTTAGAAATCATTCATTTCAACTCAGCCTTCTGGACAGTCTTTTAAAACTGGAAATAACTAATCATTTATCATCACCTACACCAGATTTCAGGCCCTCAGTAACCTCTTTCAAAGGCAATACAATCTGTTTGATATACTCAAGGACAATGAAAAGCTGAAAATGTGCCATCCCTTTTGCCTTTTAACTCTTAATTCCCCATTACATATTAGCATATAAAGTCAATAAGGCATTACAGTCATAATATACTGATTGTAGTTAGCTCAAATAAGTGTAAAGTGATATTTTTACATAAGTTAATGCATTAGCAAGAAAAAAGCAAGCATACGCTTGTTGACAAAACAGTTATGGAATGGAAAGGATGCAACAAGCGCCAATTTTCATCTAATGTAACCTACTTAAAGTGGGACTCAAGTTCCCTTTATACTTACCTCTCCTTCAGTAATGTAACATGCGTGACCAGTCTTAAGTCTTCTAGGCATCATCAGTTATCTTGATTGATGACCCTGGATGATCTAACTCCCACAAATGCCCAGGGGAATTAGTAAACCTGACACCAAGGCATGCTAACAACTAGGGACGGGCGAATGGTTCGGCCCAAGCATAAGGTCGGGCCGAACTTTCGTCGTTCGGCGAACAGCCAAACAAACGGGTCGTTCGACCAGTTGTTCGCTCCCCCGAACAAACCACAACACATTGTGGCGCTGAACAGTGCATTGCAAGCCCTGATTGGCTGAAGCAGTGAAAGCTTCAGCCAATCAGGGCACAGAGCACTGTCAGAGTCATGATTGGACACTGTCATCATGACTGTCATCATGACTTTTGGCGTGGAGAGAGATAGAACGGGGCTCTGTTCAGTGCTATTAATTACTTAGTGTGCTATACTCAGCTATTTTGCTTCAATTGTCAGTGTAGAATATTAGTTTAGTGTCAGTCTAGGCATAGTGTGAGTGTAGTGAGGAGGACCATCATTCAGCTTTGCATAGTGTGCAGCTAGAGTAGGGACAGCTCAGATAGTTTCACTGTAGTGTAGTGAGACCGTGTCATTCATACATACATTAGTGTAGAGTAGGTACAGCTCAGATAGTTTCAGTGTAGTGTAGTGAGACCGTCAGTAATCTTTACATAGCTAGAGTAGGGACAGTTCAGATAGCACTGAAAAGGGAAGGGGGGTGTGGAGGCGCCAACTCTGCTGACAATGTTATATGGTGAAGGTGTAATACATACACTTACTGGTAAGTCAGTTTAGATGGGGTGGCGATGTCCATCAGGGGTTGTGTTGTCCTGGATTGTGCTGGTGTGCAGGCTTCACTGGCAGTCCTTCACCTCAGGGGATGTTGGTTCCTGGTTGAGAGAGGCTTAACAGCGGTGTTACTGCCAGTTTAACGCCATATAGTTCTGTGTGTGTTACTGCCAGTTTAACTCCATATAGTTCTGTGCATCATTGTACATTTGGCACATTATATTGCAGTATATTATAGTGTATCCATGGAGTGTGTCTGTGTACTCAAATTAAAGTGCACCAAACACCTCTTTACATTGATTAAAGTGCGTACAGATTTCAACTTCTTCTTTACATTTGCTTATAAGCACTGCCCCCCCTCCCAATAATGTCTGGGAGGACAACAAGGAGAGTGAGATTAGTGAGTTTGCCCGTGCTATCCAGCCACAGCATGCAGAGGAGGTGGTGGACTGGCTTACTAAACCTTCCTCATCCTCCTCATCCTCTGTCACGCAAGCAGAAAGTGTGCAGTCCCCTGCAGTTGCCAGAGTGGATAAACCTGCCTCCTTGTCCACATCTATTCCTGCCATAGACCCAACATCAGCCATTGAGTTATTTGACCACAGCGTCAGCCACTTGTCATTGATGATGCCTAGTCATTACTGGATTCAGATGTTGGTTCTGAGGTTGAGGATGACAGGAACAGGAGCCTAGAGAGAGGGAGGAACACTGGTAGACAAATTGCCATTCATGTTCTCCAAGCCACAGCGTATTGCCAAGTTGTCTCCAGTGGTAATGATGAAGATGGAGGAGATGGAGATGATGATGATGATGAGGTCACTGATGCGACTTTGGTGCCAGATAGAGCAGAGGAGGAAACTGAAGGTGAGGCGGCACAACCCCAAGGGGGCCGACATCAAGAAAAAGTAGAGAGCAGCCACCCTATTCCATCACATTCTTCAGCTGTTATCTCTCAGCCCACTCCCCAAAGCTCCGATGTCTGGGCCTTTTTAGCACATCTGCAGCAGATCGCACTGTTGCTATCTGCAAACTGTGTCTCAAACACATCAAACGTGGCAAAAACACTAATCATTTGGGTACCACATGCCTAACAAGGCATTTAACATCCAACCACTCAGCCCGTTGTCAAAGGCACCTAAAAGCCACACAAAAGGGGCCCAAATTCGTCTCTCCTCCTCCTTACCCACTTCAGTCCGCCTATCATGCTGTACCACAATGGCAGGTTACCAGTCGCTACTATTTTTCACGTAAGGCCTTTTATCTCTCTACCATCACATAGAAGGGAATGTTCTGGCATTGTTGGGCAAGGCAGTCAGCCGTAAAATCCACCTTACTGCTGACACATGGTCCAGCAAGCATGGGCAGGGATGATATATTTTATTCATAGCATACTGGGTAATGCTGCTTGCAACTTGAAAGGATGCAGGACAGGGCTCGGTGCTGCAGCTTGTTGTGCCCCCACGTCTCCATACAGCTGGTGGTGATGATACCAGACCTGTGAGCTTTGCGCCTTCCTCCTCCTCCTCTGCCACCTCCATGCCCTCCTCTGCAGAATTGTCCTATGAACATCAGGTACCCCCTAAGCGTTCAAAGGGTTACTTCCAGAGTCATGCTAAAAGGTGCCATGCAGTGCTTCATCGGGTGTGTTTAGGGGACAGGAACCACACCGGAGCAGAGATTCTTGCAGCTCTGCAGGGACAGGCCCAGAGGTGGTTCGCACCATGCCAGCTGGTGCCAGGAATGGTGGTGTCTGATAATGGCTCAAACCTCCTGTCCGCCCTTAGACAGGGAAAGTTGACACATGTGCCATGCCTGGCACATGTCCTCAATTTGGTGGTGCAGTGTTTCCTAAGTACTTACCATGGGTTGGAAGATGTACTTAAGCAGGCCAGAAGAGTCTGTAGCCATTTCAGGCGGTCGTACACAGCCAGTGCTCGGTTGGCTGAAATTGCTGCCCGTAAACTGCCTGATTTGTGACATGCCCACCGGGTGGAACTTAACTTTGAGAATGCTGCAGCAGCTGTGAGGAAGAAGTTCCAGATGCTGTCATCCTGAGTGACCCCGAGGAGTCTGCTTCTCAAGCCTCTGCAAATTTGAGGTGCATGGGCAACCTCATGCTTCAAAGCCTGTGAAAGAACCCAAGAATATGTGGCATAAAGGAGAAGGATGATTACTGGTTGGCAACCCTCCTTGACCACCGTTATAAGGGGAAGGTCTTAGAACTCATCTCGTCCCCACAGAGAGTGCAGAAGATAAAATCTCTTGATGACACGTTAAAGAGGATTTTATTGAACATTTTTCCTGACTCCAGTAGGTTACAGTGTCGTGGAAAACGCAGTTTGGAGTCTTCTGTTGGTCAAGAGAGGAGCGTTGGAGAAGGCGTCCGCTTAAGTGAGGCATTTCAGAAGTCCTAGCCACCCAGGGCTGTCAGCTTCCACATCCCATCGTCAGCGTCTGCATAACATGGTGGACGATTAGCTCGGAGCCAAAACAGAGATGGAGAGTTTTCCAGCTGACGATCCACTGACTTAGACCACTGGCCAGAACTTGCCCAGTATGCTATTGAGTTGTTGGGTGCCCTGCATCCAGCGTACTTTCAGAATGGGCATTCAGTGCTGCAGGAGGTTACATTACTGATCATAGAACACATCTGTCCACAGACTTCATGGACCATTTGACTTTTATAAAAATGAATCAGTCCTGGATTACCAGCTATGAAGCCCCTGATGCCAATGTCACTGATTAAGTCTTTTTGGGATGTGGAATCTCTGTAGGACTTTGAGGCTGCCTAGCTTTGAGGGTATTCAATCATTTAATCTGGAAGAACATTTTTGGTATAGATTTCATGGGCACAATTAATACCCAAAGACCAATTTTTCAGCACCTGTTTGACAGGTGCATATCATTGCAATTTTTTACAGCAAGGCAAATTCTTGCTTTCATCAAGATTACCTCTATAGGGTTATTGTGGGAAGGTGCCCCCGACACCCAAAGACCAATTTTTACGCACCCTTTACTTCTATAAAAGTGACACCAGAATGTATCCAGAAAATCCCTAATCTTGTTTCCAGTGCACTACATTGTGGCCTCATCATGTACACTGGCTCCCCAGCTGTTGCTGAGCAAAATAAAGGCAGCTTGCAGGGAGAATGTCATTTTTTTGGCTTTATAAATGCAATTATTGCTGCATCAGATTCTAGACATGGTACAGATCTGCTACTTTACAGGTAGACTAAGGGGACCCCCAGGCACCATATTGGAAGGAATTGTATTTTTAGGCTTTCACTTTAAAAATTGAAAAATCCCTGCTCATTTAAAAATTATGTTTTTCACAAACTTTTTTCTTATTGATGCATGTCCCCCAGGGCAGGACCCGGACCTCTATAACCATTGTATGCCCAATTACATGCATATAAGCCTTTAAAATGGGCAATTTTGATTTTTGACGTTTGGGTCCCATTGACTTTAATGGAGTTAGTTATTCGGGTCTGAACTTTTGCGGTGTTCGAAAGTTCTGGTGCAAACAGGAACAGGGGTCCATTCGGCCCATCCCTATTAACAACATACATTGAGCACACATGTGCAGCTCAGTGCACATTCTAAGGAAAATTGCAAGGTGGCAGGCAAGAAGAATCTTCTTACCTCAATACTTCTCTTTCTATAGGGGCACTTGTGTGGGCCTCGCTCCCATGCCAGGCTGTTTGCATATATTCAGACACACAGTCTGGCTTACTTCCACTGCCTGATTTTTGCTCACCAGTTTTGACTGAGAGCAGCGGGAGCCAATGGCTCCCGCTGCTCTCAGCCAAGCCTGAGAGAGCACGGAGAGGGGAGCATAGCTGTTGCAGACATGAGGCTCAGGTGGGTATTTAGGAGGGGCTGAAGGGGGCCCTGCATGTAAAAGATTTTTTACCTTAATGCAATGAATGCATTAAGGTAAAAAAAACTTTACCTTTACAACCACTTTAAAGGCTAGTTCACACCACATACTCCACATTCATTGTGCGTTTCCACATGCGTGTTTTATATATTTTTTAATGAGGCCCTGATATATTTTTACTGCATTTGTAATGCATTTAAGTGCATTTTTGTTTTTTTCATTTGAAAAAATATTAATTTTTAGGAGTATGCTACCTTATATGTGCATCCCTGAAAAAAATGCATGCTGCTGTTCCATTTTTTTTTAAAGCGCTGGAACTGGACACAATGTTGTGAACTAGGGTGACAGCAAAACATTGATTTTTCTCTGCATACATTCAGGGCGCATTTAAAATCCACAGTTGAAGCATCTGGTAGATACAAGCCCTTCAAACTATGTCATCAGTGAATAAATAGATAAAGATCAGAGAATGTATGTTAACATAAGATGGATAAATAAGGCATAATACACGCCTGAAATACTAACCTTTACTAGTAAAAATGTGGATCCAGGCTTGTTCCTGTGGTCAAGTATTCTGACCAAATACTAATGGTTAAGAAGTTAGCTGAAAGATTTCCACTGAAGAGGAGGATCAATAAACCTTCTCTTCACTGGAGATTACATAACCAAATACCTACATTTTCGACATGTGGCTAGCATTGAAGGGAACCTACAGAAGCATTTTCTCCAGGACAATTAAACATGTTTGTCTTTTTAATTACTTATTATTTGTCCACCCAACAAGACCATTAACACAGTTTCATATTAAATGTGAGCACAGATGCACTTAATTAACATTTTGCTTGCAACTTGGTATTTGGTGAATAGCAAATTAATTAAACTTTATCATGCATAATTCACATACATTTGAGCCATAGTTTAACAGCAGATCAGTTATGTAAGGACAATGAAAGAACTAAAGCCTGAAAATGGACCTATAAACTATAAAGTTTGAATGTACAGTAGAGATTCAATAGCACAAAGTCAACAAACTTTTAGCATATAATTACAAATGAAAAGCAGCAGAGCGCTTTTGCACATGTGACTAGCCTAACCACCTCTTCTATGTTTACCAAAGCCTATTAGTTTTATATAATCAGAGACATAGCCTACCCAATCCTGTTTCTGATCACTGGATTGCTCTGATGGTAATATCAAGGGCCCTTGTCTAAGAACGGGTAAAGCTGCCTTGTGATAAATTTAACCTACACTAATAAGGCAGCTGCCTCGCATCCATACTTTTCTGCAGAATGAATGAGAAATGTGGCCTGAAAAAAGAACAGCTGCACAATGTCTACTATAAGTTCTTGTCTCACATTGTTTGAGTGTTCTTTAAGACTGTTTCAAAGTGTCCAGGAAAAAAACACATTTTAGGCCTTTCAGACCTGTGGACTCAAGTCTGCTTAGTACTTGTGGTTACACTAAGTAATTTAAATTACGTATGGATGTGAGGTTTTGTTGTTTAACCAGTTTGGACAAAAATTATTCTTAAATTTTTTCTTTAATTTAGGCAACTTTGGGATTTTTAAAGTGCACCGTGACAGACAGGAAAGAAAATATTACATCTGAAGACAGAAAACCTTTTAACAACATATCTTGTTTAGAGCTAGGGGTAGTATCTATTTGCCTATGTATTACAAATTATAAGCTTCTATTTTACAAGTGTGCAAAACAACCAGAATCATTTTAGTGCTTATTTATGTACCATATTTTATAAAAAAAGAAAATGATTAGTTGCTATAGGTAGCATGCACTTTCACTCTAAACACATGCAGTTCAAAATGGCAAAAAAAAAAATTGTATTTAACAAAACAAGATTTTTTTCCTATTCAACCCAATGTCTCTACAATTGTGACCAGACACACTACACTCTGAATATACAATCGCTGTACAGCCTTCTTTAAGTTCATCAAAAGTATGTAAAACTAAAACTAACCATGTATTTTGCATCAAATCATGCAAGCTCTTAGATAGTGTATGATCTTTGGTACAGTGTGTGGGTGTATCAGCAGAAGTGTGTTCAAAATGGTAACTGGAGGTCAGTACTCACTAATATTTTATTAGTATAAAGGGCTCTTTTACAAAGTTCATTATCTTATCGTATCCCTTGGCCCACTAAAATAGCAATGTCTACCAAGGGCTAGAAATCCCTGCAGACTCCAGGCAAAACTTTTTTTTGTATAGTTTTGGGATGAATAGGTAAGATTAGATTTTTTCTTGCCCTAATGGCGAGATTACACCATACTTCCTGTTCTGAATGAAAAACAGTAAGAAAAATGTGTCTAAAGTAAGGAGTAATCCCACCTTTGACAGTGGTTTTTCTATTGCTTATTTTTTCTTTGCTACTATTTTGGAGAACATTTTTGAATTCTATTTTTCACCAATACAAAAAGTAGGAGTGAATCTCCCAAGTAGCAATACAGGCAGCAATGACTCCCAGAGGTAAGAAAAAGCTTTTGTTAGAATTCCACTTACATTTGTTCAGCACTCCTAATAAACATTAATGCAATCCCTTAAAGAATATCAGATAATATTAATTTGAATCCCCTTTGTGCTGTATTTTTATTTTTTTTTTTGCTGAAACAGAACAGCTTAATGTAAATTATTTTATCAGTTTGGTTTAAATTGGTATTAAATCACCAAAACAAAAATGTAATATATTGCAGCTTACCAATTCTTAGATGTAGTGGCTGCATTTGTTTTTTTTTATGTTTTTTTAGGCTTTTATTTCTTTATTTTCACCTAATGATTTGGTCAATCATTCTTTTATTTTTTAACTTTATTTAACAGATTAAGCTGTCCAGCAAATGTAACAGTTGAGACAAGCCATTTAATACTGGCAGGTATTCTTACAATCTTCAGCATTTATTTAATAATATAAAACCATAATATCAAAAGTGTTACATGGAGTTCGGCTTTAAATTGTTAGTCAAGCCCATCTAATTCTGCTAGTATATCTTATGCAACGTACACATGGTCGGACTTTTCGACTGGACTGGTCCGACGGACTCTCCGACGGACTTTTGACAGTCTGGTATGGATTTTAAAGGGAACCTCCTAAGCCAAAAAAATGGTGTGAGGTCCCCCCAAAATCCATACCAGACCCCTATGCGAGCACGCAGCCCGGCCGGTAGGGAAAGGGGGTGCGGACGAGCAAGCGCCCTCCCTCCTGAACCGTACCAGGCCAAACAACCTCAACATGGGGGTGGGCACTTTGGGGGAGGGGGGCGCCCTGCAGGCCCCCCACCCCAAAGCACCTTGTCCCCATGTTGATGAGGACAAGGGCCTCTTCCCAACAACCCTGGCTGTTGTTTGTCGGGGTCTGTGGGCGGGGGGCTTATCGGAATCCGGAAGCCCCCTTTAATAAAGGGGCCCCCAGATCCCGGCCCCCCACCCTATGTGAATGAGTATGGGGTACATCGTACCCCTACCCATTCACCTAGGGAAAAAGTGTCAATAAAAAAACACACTAGACAGGTTTTTAAAGTAATTTATTAGACAGCTCCGGGGGTCTTCTTCCGACTTCGGGGTCTTCTTCTGACTTTGCCGCTCTCTCTGGCCTCTTCTCCCGGTGTCCAGTTCTTCTCCCGCTCTCCGGCCTCTTCTCCCGGTGTCTGGTTCTTCTCCCACTCTCCGGCCTCTTCTCCCGGTGTCCGGTTCTTCTCCCGCTCTCCGGCCTCTTCTCCCGGTGTTTGACCTCTTCTCCCGGTGTCCGGTTCTTCTGCCGGCTCCTCCGCTATCTTCTGCCGCTCTTTTGCTAGCGGTGGCCCGGACCTCTGGGTCATCTTCTTCCCTCTTCTCTTCTTCCGATGTTGACATGACGCTCTCTCCCACTGTAATGATGTGTGAGCGATGCGCGATGACTTATATAGGTGGTGACCCCGCCCCCTTATGACGTCACAGTCCCTGGGCATGCTGGGACTGTGACGTCATAAGGGGGCATGGTCAACATCACCCCGTGACCACGCCCCCTTATGATGTCACAGTCCCAGCATGCTCAGGGTGAAGAGGTCAGAGAGCAGGAGAAGAACCGGGCACCGGGAGAAGAGGCTGGAGAGATCGGTGAAGTTGAAAGAAGACCCCCGAAGTTGGAAGAAGACCCTCGAAACTGTCTAATAAATTACTTTAAAAACCTGTCTAGTGTGTTTTTTTATTGACACTTTTTCCCTAGGTGAATGGGTAGGGGTACGATGTACCCCATACTCATTCACATAGGGTGAGGGCTGGGATCTGGGGGCCCCCTTATTAAAGGGGGCTCCCGGATTCCGATAAGCCCCCCGCCCACAGAGCCAGAAAACCAACGGCCAGGGTTGTCGGGAAGAGGCCCTTGTCCTCATCAACATGGGGATTAGGTTCTTTGGGGTGGGGGGTTTCGCAGGGCACCCCCCTCCCCCAAAGCACCCACCCCCCCATGTTGAGGGCATATGGCCTGGTATGTTTCAGGAGGGGGGGGCGCTCGCTCGTCCCCACCCCCTTTCCTGACCGGCCGGGCTGCATGCTTGGATAAGGGTCTGGTATGGATTTTGGGGGGACCCCACGCCATTTTTTTGGTGTAGGGGGTTCCCCTTAAAATCCATACCAGACCTAAGGGACATTGTCGCCTCGCGCTTGCCACAATAGGAAAATTTGCCCTTGCCTCGTATCTGGTCCGTCGGACCAGCATACAGACAAATGGGCTTTCCGTTAGGAACCGAGTCCGGCGGAGTGACGACGTAAAGATTTGAAGCAGGCTTCAAATCTAAAGTCCGTCGGATTTCCGACAGAAACGGCCTGTTAGAAGTCCGATGAAGACCACAGACGGTCGGATTGTCCGCCAGATTCGGTCCGTCGGACCCTAGACTGACAATGTTGCTGTTATTGTAGATGATTTTAAATTCACACCTATCCTGGAAGAGAAGATTTAAGGTGCACCCAAATATAGCATACTGCTAGGGAAACTGACATGGACACAACAGTGCCTGTATTGCAGTTTCTATTTATTTTTGGGCAAACACCCTATATTTATGATCAATAATAATACATTTTAGGCATGTTAACAACTCCCTAAGACACGTATGCTACTAACAAGATCATCAGGTGAAAATAACAGAAAAAAAGGATAAAAAAACTAAAGCAGCTATCACATTTTCAATATATTACATTTTTGTTTTTGGGCTTAATACAGCTTTAATCTCTTCAGTACCAAACTTCAGTACTTCAGTACCATACCCCTCTAATACCATGGCATTTTTCAGTTTTCAGCATTGTGATAGTTTCATGCAAAAGATTGAGATAGATTATTATTATTATTATACGGGATTTATATAGCGCCAATAGTTTAGACAATGGTAAAGGGTAGACAGTGCAAATACAATACACTTTAGCTTACAGTCTAAGAGGGAGGGTCAAGAGATAAAAGAGGTAATAACTGGGGGATGTGCTGATGGAGAAAATAAATGTACAGTTGTTAGGTGGGGGCCAGATAGGCTTCTCTGAAGATATGAGTTTTCAGGTATTGCCTGAAAGTGGACAAAGTAGGAGATAGTCGGGCAGAATGGGGTAGAGCATTAAAGAGGATTGGATAAGCTCTGAAAAAGTCCTGGAGGCGAGCATGGGATGAGGTGACAAGGAAGCTAGAGAGCAGGAGGTCTTGGGAGGAGCGAAGAGAGCGATTTGGTTGGAATTTTGAGACCAAGTTAGTGTAGCTGGGGCCAAATTGTGGATAGCTTTCCTTTTAAGGTATTTAATAACCAATGGGGGTTTTATTTTTTACTATTTAAAATGAAAAAAAAAATACCAACAATACCAAAACAAAAGTTTCCCTTACTTCCTGCTATACAATATAGCAAATTAAAAATGCCAGGAAAGTACAAACACTGCCAATTTGACCCTTTTTTGGAAAATTGACACTGCAAGGTGATCACATTTTGTTAAGCAATTCCTTGGAAATGAAGAAAAATATTGCTATTGAGGAAGTTAAAATATGGAACATGGCAATGGTGCAGTAGATGCATTAAATTGCTAAAGGCTCTGTATTGTTCCTAAAATTAAAAAAAAAGCTTTATGCTTACCTTCACTGTGCAAATATATTGCACAGAGCGGTCCCTCACCTCCTCCACTGGGGCCCCTCTTTTCTCTTCTCCCCACCTCCTGAGAAGGGCTGAGTGTTTCTATAGGTAGACACAGTGTGGCTCAGGCATACCCCCCCACTCACTACTCACAGGACTTGTCTGAAAGCAGCAGGAGTCAATGGCCCCGCTGCTCTCAGTCTGTCCTGTGACAGATTGGAAAAATGGGAGAAGATCTGCCCGCAGCCAGGTTTAACAAATCATTAATAGCTACTGACAGCCACAGGGAAAAATCATCTATATAGTACATGAATATACAATATATATGTATATATATATCTATATATAGATATAGATCTATATCTATATATAGATATAGATATATATCTATATATAGATATATATCTATATCTATATATAGATATATATCTATATATACAGAGAGAGATATATATATATCTATATATAGATATATATATATATATCTATATATATCTATATATATCTATATATATATATATATGTGTGTATATATATAGATATGTGTGTGTGCGCGTGTGTTTAATTCTTTGTTACAATAACTTTGCACTAAAAAAATATATATATATCACACTGAATTTCTAATATTCCTTAGTACATTTTTCCACAGTTGTATTGGATTTCCCCCCTTTTTTTCATTATCTTCCAGTGAAGAGAACCTCTGGTAAATAAACTCTGAAATCAATTTGAACAGTTTATCAGTCCTAAAATAGATTCAATAATCAGATAATTATTGATGTCTACAACAAAGATACAAGTCTGTTGATTACCCCCAGGCAATGCCTGTCAGTTTAACAAAACAGGTCATAGTAAAGGAAATATTTAACTTCCCAGGTAATAACTCAATAATTTACCATACACAGGTTTACAATAAAACAGGGAAAATTTTAAAAAGTAATAATAAAGTGTTGCAAACTCCTTTGCAAAGCATAACGGCTACTGTGTGTGTACAAACCCCTCCACCTGCCATGTTAGGCTTTAGGTGGGCAATAAGTGGGCAATAAAAATGCAGATCAGCCACTCACCACCCGTTTAAATGAGGCCTTAAACTCACACATTTATGGGGAGCAATTTTTCCACACTAACCCGATTGTCTTATTGAAACTCTTTAATTCTTATTATTTTATTCTCACTATTCACTACTGTAATGCAGCCAGGCTGCATACATAGTAATAAACATGGGGCTCTCTCACTATCTATATACTACAAAGTGATTCAGTAAGTATTCAAATGCCTTGAGCTGCCAGCACATAGGAGAGTCAGATTGCAGCTCTTACATAAAGCAGTTACCCAACTCTTCATCTGTCTGACACCCCTCCCCCATCCTTACATTGCTCCAATCAAAAGCTCTGTGAGAGTACTGTTGATTGGAGAAGTGTTGGGTGTAAAATGGTTGATTCAGTCAGGCTTAAAACGACTTATTACACAATATATATCATAACATCTCAACAACATATCATCTGTACTTATCTAGGCAGCAAATGTAAAATGCACGCATCTCACATTTTATACTTGCTATGGTTTACTTAGGTAGAAATTGTTTTTCTTGGCCCAGGGAATCTCAACAACTAGACAGACTTATTCTTGAGTAAGGAACTGCAGGGAAATTTCGAAAAATCACCTTAACTTGAATGGACTTTTTACGTAATCATAGATTTACTTAAGTTAAGTGTATGTGACATACATTGAAGGTTATACATTTCCACATCAGTAGAAATGGATTTTGTTAAATTTAAAGCCCAACTCCAGTAAACCTAAAAATTCGCACTGCAAGGGTTAACTGCTCATTTATGTCTAAGAAACTTAAATCAGTTTTAGTTACGAAAATCAGCTTCCCAATGATGAACCACTATAGGTTCAGTGATTGGGTTTGCTATGTACACTTGGGCCTACAATCCAAGAACACACTGATGTTTTTTTTTGCTGATTTTTTTATTTATTTTATTTTAAAGATCAGGCCCATTGTTTTAGGTAAAAAAAAGCAAAGGTAACGTGGTGCACTCCAAACAATTTTTCAGTCCAACAAAACCAAGGGCTCTAATGATGCAAAGCAGATGGCTCCACTATCCCTGTGAGGAAGAAGCTGATGTGTGGGCTCTGAAATATTGCTTGCCTGTGACTATTAAATGGGTCTATCGTGAGCATACGGTGTTCTGATGCGCTGAAGGTAAAAAAAAAACATGCCCATGAAGTTCAACTTTAAAATCCTAAACCCAGAAAAAGGCAAAAAAATTAAAACATTAAAGTGTGGACCAAAATCCTTTTTGATCCTCATTTACAACTGGATAACTCCTTGAGTCAACACTGTACAATGTTATCTCTCATAAACATTATTAGCAATTTATATTTGATGTACCTAAAGACATCCTTATAAAATAATTCTAAAGCAAACATGAAAAATTACATCAGTACCAATAAATACATGTAACAACATTTCCACACAATAACACATCCTAAATGTAAAACATTTAATAAGCATTTTAAGTCCCTGCTGTAATTATCATTTAATTCACTGAATGTATGGGTTACAAGTAGTGTTTGTATTGGGTAAGTTCTATTGTGGTATTGTTGGTTAATGAGTACCTTTGTAAGATATCATATATGCTTCAAACACATATATGCTTTGCAGTTTTAGAACACTTATACTGAGTTCATTTGTGGTTATCAAAATTGCATAAAAAACAAAAACAAAAAAAAAACTGTTGTCATTACTATTATGTTCTATTATGAACAGGAAAGTATATTTTTTCAGTGGAAAATGTATGTATCCATTTTTTTCAGATCCCAGTCACTATGAAGATAAGACAAACAGTAGTTGAGAAAACAGTTATTATTATAGGAAGTGGACCTCATAAAACGTCATAAAACTTTGTTTACGTAGAAAATGAATTTTCATTGCCGCTGACAGCCATGTGGACAAAGCTTTATTTCATTGTATTTATCAGGAAATCAATGGCCAAATAAAGTTTACAAAGCAGTGAAATATGTAAAGTTGAAAGTGCTAAGCTTGTGTAAACACAGACTGAAACAGTAGCTTTTAATTACATATCCAAAGTCCAAATGGTGATGAAAGAAGGTTATTTGTTAAGCTTCCATAGCAACAATCAGGCAGAAACATTCACTGAAACTAACAGAGCCAATTTCAGGTAGAATCATTGTTTCATAGAGCTCAATGGGGAATTCTCAGGAAGCCTTGGAGACAAATGAGTTACATAGCAAAATTTCCTTCTGTGCCAAAGAGAAAATATGCTTAGTGTTAAAAGAAAATATTCCTGCAGCCAAAAACTAGAGGAAGTATATATATTTTTTTAATAGTTAACTGAATTCACAGACTAGAATAGTGATCTTTTAGGGGTCTCGTGGCTTTTATGGAGATAGTCCACTCCTGGGCCCATTCACCAAACAGCGAATTTTATCGGGCGTTTGTGGCAAATTTGAGCGCCCAATAATGCACTGCAAGACCGCAGTGCATTGCTGTATGATGATTGGCCACAACATACACCCGACCTGCATGCTTTGGCCAAACACAGCACGCCTCTCAGCGAGAGCCATAATTGGCCAAAGGCAGGGTGCCTTTGGCCAATCAAGGCTCAGGGGGACTAAGTCCACGCCCCACACTATATAAGGGTGCTTACACAGTGCCCATATAGTGGGTTATAGTGGACGGATATAGAGAGATTAAGCTAGATAGGCAGGCAGGTTAGTTGTGTTTATAGCCTAGGCCATCTTTATGTAGAGCAACAATTCTTTTTTTTCAGATCCTTAGAGAATTCTTGCCATGAGGTGCCATGTTGAACTTCCAGTGACCAGTATGAGAGATTGAGAGCGATATCACCAAATTTACCTGCTCCCCATTCACACTTGAGACCATGGAACACTAACGAGTCACATGACACCGGGGAGGGAAAATAGCTAATTGGGCCCAATTTGGACATTTTCACTTATGCCGCGTACACACTGTCAGACTTTTCGACCGGACTGGTTCGACGGATGCTGACGGACCAAAGCCGGCGGACAATCCGATCATGTGTGGGCTTCACCAGACCTTCAGCTGACTTTTCCAGTCGCAAATCTGACGGACTTTAGATTTGGAACATGCTTCAAATCTTTACGTCGTAACTCCACCGGACCCAGAAATCCGCTCGTCTGTATGCTAGTCCAATGGACTAAAAACCCACGCAAGGGCAGCTATTGGCTACTGGCTATCAACTTGCTTATTTTAGTCCGGTCGTACGTCATCACATACGAATCCATCGGACTTTTGTGTGATCGTATGTAGTTAAGTCCGTTCGTTAGAAAGTCCGCCGCAAGTCCGCCAAAAGTCAGTCGAGAGTCTGTCGGACGGTCTGTCGGACTTTTGTAGCCGAAAAGTCTGACCATGTGTACGCGGCATTAGGGGTGTACTCACTTTTGCCAGTGGTTTAGATATTAATGGGTGTGTGTTGAGTTATTTTGAGGGGACAGCAAACGTACACTGTTATACAAGCTGTACACCCACTACTTTACATTGTAGCCAAGTGTAATTTCTCCAGTGTTGTCACATGAAAAGATATAATAAAATATTTACAAAAATGTGAGGGGTGCACTCACTTTTGTGAGATACTGTATATAGATACAGTCAGACTATATACAGGCAGACTAATATATATATATATATATATATATATATATATATATATATATATATATATATATATATATTACTTTTGGTCCTTTTGGTCCCTTAAAAAGTGGGAGGCACACATATACAAACTGTTGTAATTCCTACACCGTTCACCTGATTTGGATGTAAATACCCTCACATTAAAGCTGGAAGTCTGCAGTTAAAGCACATCTTGTTTGTTTCATTTCAAATCCATGGTGGTGGTGTATAGAGCCAAAAAGATTAGAATTGTGTCAATGTCCCAATATTTATGGACCTGACTGTATATATATATATATATATATATATATATATATATATATATATATATATATATATATATATATATATATACTCTGCATTCAGCGTAGCCTATATATACAGTGTACACTCTATATTCATTCAGTACAAGCAGTATATTTGATATATATACAGTCTACTAATATATATATATATATATATATATATATATATATACACACACACACATATACTCTGCATTCAGCGTAGCCTATATATACAGTGCATTTGGCAGTGTACAGTAGATAATACAGTGCAGGTGGTGTACACATTATATAATACAGTGTTGTTCAAAATCCCAAAACTAAACCTCTCACATGTGTACAGATAGAGATAGTGGCGCTAATATAAATTCAAAGCTACATGATGCCTATGACAATCTAATTATACATACAAAAATTAATAACATTGAAAATAATTTTTTAGTTATTAACACCCAGCGAAAAGTGCCATTATAGATAATAATTTGCAAGCAGTAAATACGTATATAATCAAGCTTAACAGTTGTTTTTCAATCTTCTTGTGATAAATCTTCTATTCTTCCACCACACCACGGTGATAGTGACACCACTCCCTCTGAAGAGCGCACTCACCAGATTGTATAGCCTCCCACTCTCGTGTTCGGCAAAACAGCAATTGAACCACACCTGGGTTGCATGTGATGAACCGTGAACCGTGCCGCGGCACGCGGAGGATGCAGATCGCCACACGGAGGCTGCACAGGACACAGCTGGCTTGATTGCAGTCACGGTTCATCACATTAAGCATTTAGTGGTCTTATGTACAATATGGAAATATCACCCACCCATCCTCCATTTATGAATAGTGTTTTCAAAGTAATAGTCGTGTGGCTTTTATGAATAGAGGAGCTGGGAGGAAAGGGCAGGGATAGTCAACTACTCTTGACGAGTGCCCCAGACAGCTCCTCACTTGCATTAACCCCTGCCACACTGGAAAATTCCTGCAGCGGGGGTGTGGGGACAATTAGAACTAGAAGACAGAAATACAAGGGACACATCATACTGAAGGTAGGTAATGCCCCTTGTGCTTATTTTGTAAGCAGAAGTAAACTTAGGCTTTAAAGGAAGTTTTTTGATAAACATGGAGGATGTCTATATTGATTTCTACTTCTGAAAAAGTTTTGCCCTTCAGGTTTAAAGGCTAAGTTCACCTTTTGTAAAACTTTATGCATGCACATAATTTTACAGGTAAAAAAAATGTACATTTTTTATTTTTGTACTATGGAGGCTGCAAAGCATTGCACCCTCAATCAGTAAAGCGAGGGTGCAATGTCAGGCTCCTGCATAAACTCCTGACAGCTGTCTGCCCATTCCTCCATATGGGCAGACAGTTACTTAGCTTCAAGAAGTGTCAGTAAACTACAAGGATGCTGGTGAGCAAAGGCCACAGAGCCAGATGGAACTTGTAATTCATTCATTCACAGCGATCTGTATATATAATATAATAATGAAGCTGTGTGGGCAGAGCCAGCAGCGGCACTGTTTTTAAAATGTGACAGTGAGTATGGGGAGAGGATCCCCCTCCAATTGTCACAGTTGGGGATTGGGGAGTGAGCAGGGATGCTTTATTAGTAATATGTTTCCATAAACACCCGTGTAACATGTTACTAAAGTTGAACATATCCTTTAATATTTTGGGTTCTTGGTCCAGAACAAGTTTAAAGGACTTCTGACTTCATTTTAACTCTCCTGATCTGCATACATTTTCTGGGGCCATAGCTCTGGGGCCAAAATATTGAATATAGTAGATCAGAATAACAGTCACTTACAGAAAGAAAGTCAGTGATGACAGCTACCATACTTCTCTTAATTTGCGGACTGCCTACCACAGATGTACTCTGGCAGGTCAGCTCTATTGCACAAAACTATGTACCTGTACATCAATTTGTGCAACAGACACTGGGGGCACACGTGCACCGATTGGACAGAGGGGGAGCCACTCAACGGGTCTGGCGGCCACCCACGACTGTTCCCCAGAGAGGCAGAAGGGCGATCTGCCTATGTAAACAAGAAGAAGATAGAGATCCTGTGTTCCTGCTAAGCATGGATCTCTGTCTTCATCCAGTCAGACCATCCTCCACACAGTTAGCAAACACCCCCTAGGGACACACTTAACCCTTTGATCGCCCCTGATGTTAACCCCTTCCCTGCCAGTGTCACTAGTACAGTAACAGTGCATACTTTTAGCACTGATCACTGTAATAATGTCACTGGTTCCCCAAAAAAGTGTCAAAAGTGTCAGTTAGGTGTCCAATTTGTCCGCCGCAATGTTGCAGTCCTGCTAAAAATTGCTGATCGCCACCTTTACTAGTAAAACAAAAAATTAAAAAATAAATAAAAATGCCATAAAAGTATCCCATAGTTTGTAGACGCGATAACGTTTGCACAAACCAATCAATATACGCTGATAGGGATTTTTTTTACCAAAAATATGTAGCAGAATACATACTGACCTAAATTGATGAAGAAATTTGTGTTTTTTTTTGTTTTTTTGATGTGTTTTATAGCAGAAAGTTAAAAATATATATATTTTTTTCAAAATTGACGGCATTTTTTTGTTCATAGCGCAAAAAAAGAAAAACTGCAGAGGAAATCAAATACCATCAAAAGAAAGATCTATTTGTAGGAAAAAAAGAACATACATTTTATTTGTGTACAGCGTCGCATCACTACGCAATTGTCTGTTAAAGTAATGCAGTGTCGTATCGCAAAAAATGGCTGGTCATTAAGGGAGTAAAACCTTCCAGGGCTGAAGTGGTTAAAGCTCATGAGGTCCAATTTACTAATAGAGTATTAATATTTGCTTATATGAACATAAAATACCTTATGAAAGGAAAGATATATGTGTGCTTGGAAACAAAAAACTAGCAGCTGTGCACTATAACCCAGATACCAGTCACGCTAATAATATAAAAATAAAGGGCAGTGCTAAATACATATGATCATATATAGAGAATAAATTGTAATAATGTGCAATTAAGACAATGTGCATAAATTAATAAAAAAAAAAAAAAAACATAAAAAGAGACCATAAGAAAGTCTCAAACACACATCAGTGTTATAATGCATTTAAATAAGGTGCAGTCATGTGCACATCAAACAGTGTTATATGCATGTAGATAAGGTGCAGTCCTGTGCAAGCAAAATCAAATATAACAAATAACAAACTAAAGTCCATTAAAGAGATCCCATGGGAGAATCCATGCTGAAAATGAAGATCAAACGATCAAACCGGTGACACCCATCACTAGAGCAAACTTTGGAGGCTTACCAGAAATCCAGTCAGTCAACGCTTGTTCGGGTCTACAACCCACTGAAAGGAAGCCCGGATGTCATCTCTGTTAGCCACAGATGGTGTATGATGGAAGGCTCACAGTGAACCAGGAAGCAGTTAAGGAGACCATCAATGAAGCTTGGTGCCAAAGTATATGTAAAATACAAGACTCCACATAGTGTGATACATTATGTACAAGTTTTCAGTCTTCACACTTAGACCTTACTCCCAGGAATAAAGGCGCACTGTTCCAATGGTTGTCACTGTAATGCTCCTCAACATACTTCTTGATCATTTCTCTGCCTGATGGAGTCGATGACCTCAGGACCCAGCCAATGGAGCTGGCTCCTGGTGACAAGTGCGACTCCATCAGGAAGAGAAGTTTGATCTTCATTTTCAGCACGGATTCTCCCATGGATCTTTTTAACCGGTTCCCGACTGGCCACCGCAGTTATACGGCAGAATGGCTCCCCTGGGCGAGCCGTCATAGCTGTACGTCAGCCCTTCAAGATGCTGTAGGGGGCGTGCAGCATGTGCCTGGAGCCGATGTGAGTGCCCGGCGGCACGATGACCACCGGGCACCCGCAATCGCTCGTGACAGAGCGAGAACCGGGATCTGTGTATGTAAACACACAAATCCCGGTTCTCTCAGGGGAGAGGAGAGAGAGAGATCGTGTGTTCATTCTAAGTATGCATACCGATCTCTCTCTTCCCCTAGTCAGTGCCATCCCCCCCACAGTTAGAACACACTGAGGGAACACAGTTAACCCCTTGATCACCCCCTAGTGTTAACGCCTTCCCTGCCAGTGACATTTATACAGTAATCAGTGCATTTTGCACTGATCACTGTATAATTGTCAATGGTCCCAAAAATGTGTCAAAAGTGTCCAATTTGTCCGCTGCAATACCGCAGTCCCAATAAAAATCGCAGAGAAAAAAAAATGGGAGTTTTGGGACTTTGGGACCTCATTTTAAAGTCCCAAAACTCCCATTTTTTTTTCTTCTGAATCAGGGATGGAGGCACACCACACATGTGCCTCATTTTAAAGTCCCAACCCCCTCCTCTTATCAATAAAAATCACAGATCACCGCCATTACTAGTAAAAAACAAAATAATAATAAAATGAATCCTTTAGTAAATCATCTTGAAGGGGTCAATGCAATGCAATCCCCCAGAGTCTCAGAAAGAAGAGAGATACAATGCACCGTCCAGGACTTAAGCGTTTTTTACAGATTCAATGGTTCTCCTAATTATGTCAATCAACTAATAACCAAATAGAAAAATTCTACCCCTCAACTGGACAAAAAGGTTATTCACTGTGATTTTGTCTTGCAGCTGCACAGTCAATTTTACTGGTTTCTATTACTTTGTCATTAAAGCATGACAGTTATTCAATATCAAAGCATAAAAAACATTGCAAAAATGTTACATTTTTTACAATATGTCCAATGGCTGAAACGACAGAGATAACTTTTTCGATCATTCTACTGAAATATAAAATTACAGAAGTAAACCTTTATTGTAAATCAAATTCAATGCTGAACTATATGTTCAATAATAGGCATCATAACACACCTAACTGTACATCTTTTGTAAGGAAATTTCTCTGTAAGTTCTGTCAGGGCTTTCTGAAATACTCCAACCTGTAGAACATGAGAAGAGCAAGCATGCCCCTACTTCATCCCACAATGCATTGCTTATTACCTAAATAACCTATCACCAGGCCTGAGACTTTCCAGAGGGAGGAAGAGGTGGCGGTTGGTTTGCCTATGTTCTGTACAAAAGCACCCCATAAGAAATGTTGGATCTCTATAGAAAATGTCATGTGTTTAAATGCAGCCTATGTCTCATTATGCAATGCTTCAATAACTGATGTGTATGTGCAACAATGCAGCAACAGGGTACTAGTGGTGGAAATGGGTTTACAGATTCTCATGTTTGGCCCTCAATATTGATTCATCTTTACAGACTATCCCATGTCATCATCAGATTCATGATACAGTTTATTATTCAAAAAACAATGTCAAACTCAAATCTTTTTTCCATTGTAGAAAGTATTCCTGTTTAGGGTAAGCATTATATTAATAAATAAGTGTTGTTAATCAGGAGATGTTATAAGGCCCCAGTGCACATTTAAAATGAGGCCCAGAGCAGTTTAGCTGAAGAATATAGCATAGGTGGGAAAACCTAGATGTTATTAAAAAAAACATATATTGTTTAGGTTCGTAATATATTTACATGGCATGTATTCCCGACAACATGTTCAAAGTTGGAAATTCACTCACATGTTAAAGGGTAGTCAAATAAAGCAAAGCAATAATTAATTTATTTAAAAGATGCAAGATACCCTGAAAAAGGACAGACAGGTGGCATTTAAAACAGAATATCCTACCAGTCTATTGTAACATTATATACTCTAATCACAGTGGTTATCTGTATAAAAAGCTGGAACTCAAGGTTGCATTCATAACTCTGCAGCTGCATTTTACACACATTTTACATGTGCTTTTACAGAATATGAGTTTTTGCTGGAAACTGCAACAAACATGTAAGAAGCAACTTTTAATGCACCAAAAAGCATAAGTATGAATGATCCTAAGGGACAAATGCTAGAGAGCTTATGTATCTTTCTCACAAAATGTATATTTAGGGGACTTCTAAGTAGAAAACATTATTTTTCTAACCTTAGCAATCATTTGGTATTTTTTAAATTTTTTTTAACCCCGAACAAAAAAGGATGGCTGGAATCTGACTTGTTGCTAGGGGTTGACAGCATTTTTTGTTGTGGGACCCTTTTTATACATGAAGCCAAAACACTATTGACTACCAATTTTTTCCAAGTAGTATATATTCCTTGATATAAAATCGCAGCAATTATTTACATGGCAGTACTTTGGCTGCCACCAAAGATCACCCAGTAAAATGTAGACTTTAGTAAAGCTGCACTCTATACGTGCCAGAATACACCAACCGATATAGACTAGATGAAAATAGTTGCGCTGTCCCTTTCAAAGTCAACCCAAAAAGATTGTGAATGATTGAACCACCATAAAGACATTAATGAAAGTGCATAAATATGTGAGCGTGCAATGTTGTCCAATAATTATACCTGCTCTACCTTGTATATGACGCTTGAGTGTTGTGGAGTGATCACATCCATCCAAATGCCGCGTACACATGACTGGAATTTCCGACAACAAATGTTCGATGTGAGCTTGTTGTCGGAAATTCCGACCGTGTGTAGGTTCCATCGAACATTTGTTGTCGGAATTTCCGACAACAAAAATTTGAGAGCTAGTTCTCAAATTTTCCGACAACAAAATTCGTTGACGGAAATTCCGATCGTGTGTACACAATTCCAATGCACAAAATTCCACGCATGCTCGGATTCAAGCAGAAGAGCCACACTGGCTATTGAACTTCATTTTTCTCGGCTCGTCGTACGTGTTGTACGTCACCGCGTTCTTGACGTTCGGAATTTCCGACAACATTTGTGCGCCCATGTGTATGCAAGACAAGTTTGAGCCAACATCCGTCGGAAAAAAATCCACGGTTTTGTTGTTGGAATGTGCGATCGTGTGTACGCGGCATTAGAGTATAGCTGCCTGGTGACCCTTTCGCATGGTTTTATCCACACATGCTAGACCTCAGCATTAGGAGGTCCAACTATTTAGTAAGGAGGTGGTGTGTATTTTTGGTATTGGAGTACCGAAGTCTACACTGTCTGCACAGTGGATTGTTAGCACTTGATTTACACTCAACACATAGATTATGATTTTTAATCTTTTGCAGTTAACAAGTTTCTTGCATCTTTTATACCACTGTGTTTTTTCATATATTTAATCTTTATTATCACAAAGACATTGCTATTGTTTAAAGAGATAGTGCAGTTGTTTTTTGGTAACATGATATGTGGACTTTATAGTGGATGCACTTTCTTTCTGTTTCATGTTTTTTGAGATACATATATTATTTTATGTCACATGGAATGTATATAGTGGATCAATTACTGTGCAGTTTCACATGCTTTTGTACTTTGATTAATGTCTTTATGGTGGTTAAATCATTCACAATCTTTTTTGTATGACTTTTAGGACAGTGCAACTATTCTCTTCTAGCCTAGTAAATAGACCTCCAGCCACATGCATAAGTGTACTACAATCTGGAACTACATGTCACATTACACATTGGAAAAGAACACAAAATTTGAGTACATTACAGGGATATTTTTTTTTAAATTATAGAGCCACCATGACATTCTCTTATAATAAATATACTGAATGTTTGAATTATCTGGTTAAGCCCTGGGAATAGAGCTCCAAGCTAGCCTGCAAGAGGACTAAGAAGCCTGGAGGGAAAACGTTTCAGTACTGTTGGACTGTCTTCCTTTAAACATTTTTGGGAAATGATTTGATAAAACAGAAATCTAGAGCTTTTTTGATTAACTGTGCACTACGAGTGTGTAAAGACTGTAATGTGATAAACCAGATCAGGGATTTCATTTCACGCTTATAAAGAATGTGCTGTAAATGTAAATTCTATTTTTAATATTGATTACGCAATACTACTTTTTTTTTTTTTTTTAGGTGCATATATATAAAAAGAGGGCAGAATCAAGGCCACTCTCATGCCAACAGGTGCTAGTATTCAAGGGAGTTATGATGGCTATTATTATAACGGCATATCCAAGTTAAAGTTTTAAGCTGAAGATAACTACAGTATGAGCAACATGTAGAATTTATGTACAAATGTGAATAAGATAAATTGCTGGAGTTCTCAGTGGGAATGAACGGTAAATTATTATAATAAACCATTTAACTGCTTAACCCTTTCACTGCTGGGCCCTGCCTCAAAAGGCACAGAACCTGCAGAATTGAATCAAATTAGATGGTTCTACTAATTATATTATATTATATCCTGTGAAAGTGGCGCAAATGTTCATCAAAACTATATTTTTAAAAATGAACTAAAATTATTATTAGCAAACAAATACAAAACGTACTTCTTATTGAATCAAAAAAGATAAAATTGTAATTTTAGAGTTAAGAAATACCAAATATTTATAAATATTAAACTGTGAAAATTACAGAAATGCAAAACCTAAAAAACAACTTGCGCCAAAAACCTTGAGTCTGTTTTCTTACCTATGTGTTGTAATTACACAAAATCCCCAGTTTGGTAAGTTGCAGTGCAATTTATTTTCAAAGGCATCCCAACACATTTTTGTTTCAGTGCACAACAATGCAGAAATGGTAAACATTTGTATTTTGCGGTATGCTGCATGGGAAAAAAGCTTTATGTTTGTTTGTGTGTTGTGGTAAACTTGCTTCTGATTCAAAATGAATAAGTTGCCTTAGCACAATGAATGTTAACACATGAAATTAAGACCCCTTTCACACTGGGACACTTTTCAGGCGCTACAGCGCTAAAAATAGCACCTGGAAAGCGCCCAGAAAGAGCCGCTGCTGTGTCTTAAATGTGAAAGCCCAAAGGGCTTTCACACTGGAGCAGTGCGCTGGCAGGACGGTAAAAATGTATCAGTAGCATGTTTGGAGCATTGAAGGAGTGGTGCATACACTGCTCCTTCATCGCTCCTGCCCATTGAAATCAATGGGGCAGCGCGGCTATACTGCTGGCATAGCGCTGCTGCAGCAGCGCTCTGCGGTGATTTTAACCCTTTCTCGGCCGCTAGCGGGGAGGTAAAACCGCCCCCGCTAGCGGCCAAATACCACCACTAAAACGACGGTAGAGTGGCACTAAAAATAGAGCCATTTTACCGCCGACGCCGCCCCCGCCCCAGTGTGAAAGGGGCCTAAGAACAGTAAAGAGACACTGTCATGTTGCCCTTTCAGGCCCCTCCTGACTCTTTATCTTTTGAACAATTCCCCACTGCTCCTTTCTCTGTTGCAGATGCTATCAACATTTCTGATGTGGGTTGCTGTCAGAGCCTAGAGGGAGAAAAGACATAATTCATTCCTTCATGTGACTCGGTCCTAGTGACTGGCCACTAAACCCACTGTCACATGCTATCCTAAAAACCCTGGGTATTGAGCTATCTATAGAACAAATATAACCACAACTTAAAAACAAAATCCTTTTTGGACATTCAATAGGGCCAAATGCAAGTTAGAACTTGGTTCCATTCTGATCTGTGCTGTGGTACCTGAGTTAGTGTGGTCATCAGCACCCCCTCTGCCCATTGCTATTCAACTATGCTGCTCAGAAGGGGATGAACATGTTACTCAGCACAGTAGGGAGAAGGTGTCAGCTTGGATCACAGCACAAGCACTTACAATAGTAAAGAATCAGTCAGCACTGCCAGGGTCTTGTGATCTATCTGCCAGCTGCTAGTAAACATCTACTTTATAGTACCGTGTGTGCTGACAGGCAGCACAAACAGAAAAATATATATATATATATATATATATATATATATATATATATATATATATATATTTTTTTTTTTTTTTTTTTTTCTCAACCACAGCACATATCATGGGTATTCAACAAGGATTTTTATGTTATGTTGACACTGTCACTTTGAACTGAATGGGCAAAACATCATCTCTAATGTGCTTGGTATGATGGAAGGCACATACCATCTCATTATTTTTTTCAAGTGGACCTAAACTTTACGTTTAGGCCCACTTTAAGTTTAACCCTCTATAAGCAATCATGGAGGGGGAAAAAAAGGAGATGATGGTAAATGCAGGAAAGGATCTTAGTTGCAGAGTAATACAATCAATAATAAAATATGTACTAAAGTTAAAAGGAAAACATTTTCTACTACAGTAATACCCATAGGAAAAGCTTTTGGTAAATGGTGAAAACCCTACCTTCATCAAATGTAGCTAATGATGTCAGCCAGCTGTATATAATTCTTTCTAATAGAATGCTTATCCTCATGCAGGAATGGACTTCTAATTAGAAACGGACTTAAAGTTTTGTCTAAAAAAAAAAAAAGATCCTTTCATTACTGAGTAATTTCATAGGGTTGACCTTATACAGGTTATTGTTATGAAGTTTGTAGCTCTGGGGTGCTGTCAGATGTCTGGAAAAAAACACAGGTGTTTACTGATCAAGACTAATTATCTTCCACTCCAACTGTTTTACTTATTGCAGCAGTTTGGTCTGTGTTGTTTTATCCAAGGGAAAAGAACTTGAATGGCACAAGCTGCTTAAAGCTAGGGCAAAATATGAACTGTAAACTGATCAGATGAAAGAGACACATATCGTATTTTCCACTTTAATAACACCCATGAAAGGTGTGAAAGCTCGTATTAACATCAATTGAATACATACATATACAATCTCTGAGGAAAACAAAGCCATTTGGAATAATCAAAATATTTTGTATCACATACCTACTATAAACCTATGAAGACTGAATGTTTCCATTAAACAATTAGAAATCAAAATGCAAATGTAATAGTGGAGCCTACTAAATTCATTATACTACACGAGTAGTTTTTATTAGTAAACTCCACACAAGTATATTGGACAGATGGAGTAAAGTATATTACATTTTAAAATACTTACCGTAATGCTATTGTAGTTTCCCTGCATCAATATTGGACTGTATGCTTACTAGTTTTTGCATGCAGTGTTATTTTAGCCACATCACTTTGCAAATTTAATATTATTATGTATGAAATAGAATATATAGAAGACCTGCATTTCATTTATTTTTATAAATTGTATTCAGAACTAAAAAGCACAACTTTTAACATTTTGAAATGTGCCTTTCATTGGTTAAATATAATAATACTGCTTATCAATATTTAATTTGTAACCCCTGCAGCCAAGTGATGAGTGTGATGGCATTTTCAGAAAGCTTGTTTACTGCTATGCTGTGTATGAACTGAACATTATAGGCTGTAAGTAAATCTGAAATGCAGCATAGTAGATTACACACACAGCTAAAGGAATCAGATTTAAAAAAAAAAACACTCTTTTACTACTAGAAGAGAGGGGACACAAAAGGGGTTTAAATTTGCAGGAACAGTAAACAAGCAGAGCTTTCCTTTTAGAGTGGAGAAACATGACAGCACCTTTTATAGAATTTTTATTTGTAAATAAAGGACTTAAAGATGTACAAAAGATGCAAAGCATCACTTTGTAAACTAGTAAACTGTTATTTATATGTAAAAAACGATTAAATTACTGTATATTTCTAATGTATATGTCACCAGAGGTAACAGGTCTAAAAAAGAACATGCATGCAAACTAGGCACTGCAAGGAACTTATGAGTTTGACTTGCATGAAAGTCAGAAGAGTTAAGTGACAATGGGGGTCCCACACCCCAGGTACCTACAATGTGTGTTCTTTGACTTTTCCTAAGTCAACATTAAGGATTGCTCTCAGTGCATTCTATAAAGGAATGCAGGCAGGGTGCATTGCATTGTGGGATCACATGGAGTCTTGCCAAGATAGCTACATAGTACAGATGCCATTCACCTACATGCTGTGTTGTGGTGCTCCGCATTGCTAAAAAAAGGGTCATTTGTAGGTTTTGATCTGGAGGCCACCTTAACACAATGCATATTAACCCATATTAGTACATGTGCATTAACACACTACAATGAGTAAATGAACTCTTACTGATATTTAAGCAATCCATAGCTGGAAAACATGCATTGTTTACACATATTTCCATGGAATTCTGCTTTAATTTAATAATATTCTAATTAATAATCTAATCATTTACCATAAGATGGTAATCAAGAGCTCCACCGATCAAAAAAGAGGAAGAGTATTAGTCATAGCTTTTCACATCACTATTAACACTACAAATTTAGTGGGGAACAAGACTTTATACACTTTTACCTTTATTAGGTAAAATTGCTCATCAATTCATAAAGCCAAACAGCAAATGATTGGACTGCAACTCAATACTTGAGCATAAGAAACTGACCACTGAATAATAGTCAATGTCAGACTTGGTGATTCTAGCATCTCAGAAACCAGCGATATCTTGGAGTTCTAGAATTTACAGAGAATGGTGCAAATATCATTCAGTGAGTGTTGTGGACAAAGCACTTTGTTAATGACAAAGGTCATAGGCGTATTTCTAGAGTAAACATCTTAAGAATCTCTAGACTTATTCAAACTAACAAATGCATAACTGCTCAAATGTTTAATCTTTACAGCTGTGGTGTGAAGAAGGAAATTAACTGGTTAAACTTCAAAGAGGGTGGCGCACAGCAGAAAAACTCCATTTCAGTTGCTGTCATAGAGCAATTGTAGGCAACATTTATATAACAGTGCAGTCTTACCTTTCAGGAATTATGTGATTTGTGATTATTTACTTGTATACAATTCCTGTCAGAGCAGGAGTGTCAGTCTATAAAAGCAGTCTATCTCCTGCCCAGCTAAAAAAACACTTAAAAAATGGTATTTGATAAAGATGCCATCAGAACTACATTGGGAAAAATAAAGGATTTGATAAATAAACAGTTTTCCTCTTTTTCAGCAAACCAGAGGGTTTATGAGTAATCAACCTATAACTCAGGCAGGATATGAGTCTCCTTGAAGGCCTTACAGCCTGACACAAAGCTAATATTTCTGTATTCTGTAACTGTGACAGCAACAGAATACAGCTAAATAAAAGCATATATTGCTATTTTTGAGAGCTAAAGCTGCACCATTATAGCGAATTAATGGGAAGAGATTAAAGGGGTTGTAAAGGTATTTTTTTTTTCTTTAAAAATAACAAACATGTTATACTTACCTTCACTGTGCAGCTCGTTCTGCACAGAGTGGCCCTGAACCTGCTTTTCTGGGGTCCCTCGGCGGCTGTCTCAGCTCCTCCCCGCAATAACTAACCACCTTAATGCGAGCTCCCTCGCATGGTGGATAGTTATTGTGGGCGCGCTCCCGTGATACAGCCGGCGGCTATAGCTCGCTGTATCACTCGGCCCCGCCCCCCGACGCGCCACGTCATTGGATGTGATTGACAGCAGCGCGAGCCAATGGCTGCGCTGCTTTCAATCCATCCACTATAGCCAATCAGCGACCAGGCTGATCGGCTGAATGGAGGTCGGGAACGAGCAGGCGAGTTTTTGAGGTGTCAGGTAAGTAAAACGGGGGGGCTGGGGGCGGCGGTATTATTAAAAGTTTTTGGATAGAATGCATTAAGGTGAAAAAATTTATACCTTTACAACCCCTTTAAAGTAGAAGTCCATCCTAACACTAAAATCTCGAAATCTACAGACATCCACGATCTAACACTAACCTATCTAGCCCTGTATAGAAGAAATCTATATATACACTTTTTTTAAGCCGCTTCGGTCAGTTCCCACAGTGAGCAGTCAGCGGAGGCTTCACTGTGGAGGCGGGTGAAGAAGAGGCAGTCGACAATGGGAGCCCTACAGTAACTCTATGGGTGACGTCACTTCCCATTAATTTCCCAGCCATTGTCGGCCGTGTCCTCTGAAGAGCTTCTGCCACTGGAGACCAGACCAAAGGGGCTCCATAAAATGGTATGTATAGCGATTTCTTCTTTACGGGGCTAGATAAGTTAGTCTTAGATCATGAATGCCTGTAGATTTCAAGATTTTAGTGTTAGGGTGGACTTCCACTTTAAATCAGATTTAGCAATAAAAAAACAAGCTCTGCAAATATGGCTGCACCCCCTGTAAAAAAAAAAACACTACATTACAGAAATGAAACACACACATACACACTGAAATTAGTTTTTATTAAAATTGCTCACCTTACTTCTGGGTTCCAGCAGCTTCCTGCTTCCTTCCACTGACATCACCAGGTCTTACATAGAGATCTTGGGAAAGCTCAAGATCTCAATTCTCATTAAAGACGGTTAGAGTATTGTACAGGAATGTATTCTTGCAGGACTTATATATGTTCATTAATAATTGGTTCACTTTAATCTGAATTCACTGTAATCCACTTCAGTGAGATTTCTACCAGCCAAATGAAGGAGGATAATAGGGTTGCGTTCACTGGAATCTATGTAGTGCAACTTCCCCTTTCTCTCTGCTCCTTACATCACCAATTATATTCAAACCTCAGTAGAATATTTGGATGTGATTGGTGTCTGTGTAAAACTTCTTAGTACTGACATATTATTTTTTAATCCAACTTTCTGAGGGGTATAACAGGTATTATGGTGTAATAAAGAAATGCCTTGAGAGCAAAACTGTGTTAGACAGGCAATATACGCTCTGCAATTTTGACTGGAGCATATATTTAGGAGCAAAAGACTGAGGGTCAGTCCACACCAGAACACGGTGCAGGAAAAGCACATTCTGTGTGTGTTTCCTGCAGCAAGTTTAAAACACACTGCCTGTATAATTTGCTGCGGGTGCCAATACATTGTTAACGATACCCCAAATGCAGATTGCACTGGGTTTGCGGGCACCAGATCGCCTGGTTTTGCAGTACCATGCCATTTGGTGCAGCACATTTTTCTAAAGTAGTACATGCACTACTTTTTGTGTCGTCCAGTACAATTTGCAGCCCAGTCAAATGAATGGGCTGCCAAATTGCATTGCAGGGGAACATACAGATATTGCAAGGTAAAGTGTGATTCTAGTGTGAACCAGTCCTAAGGCTTCAATGAGCATTACCAAAATAATCTTGAAAAATGTCCCAAATGTCCAAACACTTCCCAAATAAATCTGCAGGTATCTAAAACTAGGATCCAATTTAACCTCCACTTCCACTTATATATACAGATATCTAAAAAGCTGTTCCTTCTTCACTTCTCCTTCTTTGCTCATTAAGCACATTTTTCTTCCATATACAGTACATAGGAAAACACACACGAACACCGTTAAGTAGGCAGTTGTACCATCAGTATATATTTATCTTGGAAGGCTTGTTGGGAAATGTCCTCAGCTCACTGAGGATTTTTTCACTTTCCCACATGCATGCATGGTAGAGGGATACTATATTAGGCTTCCAGGTTAACTGCTTATTGTTCAGACTGCTTTGGCTAGAACAATAACTCTGATGAAGCTCATTTATCAAAACCATCTTAGAATAATGCTGAATTTGTAGCCTACAGCAACAATAAGATTAGTGTCATGCTTTTTAGCTTATGTTACAAAATAAAAGTTTATTCTTTTAGGGAAAGTGAGAAGTTTGGTTGGTTGCTATGGGTAACCCTTTTAGTTTTGCTCTGATTTTCTTGGCTCAGTTTCTTTTCTATAAATCAGCCCCATAATGTCACCCAGGCTGCTCTATTTCTAGACCATCTATCTGTTCCATGAGTCCTAAATACTATTTTTATAGATAAATAATACTCTACAACTATGACCTAATTACTTTTTCCAGATACTCTACATATGAAAGAATTCTATCCTGGATACTATATGTACTGTATGTTTCCAGGGGATAAAAAATGTGTTTGAATTCCCATCTTTAAAACCAAAGAAATAGGTGATATATATATATATATATATATATATATATATATATATATATATATATATATATATATATATATATATATATATATAAAACAATATGTGACATATAGTTCAACAATTAATTAAAAAACACAATAGTGATCTACAAAAAGTAAATTACCTCTTATATCACAGCTTGAGATAACATCTTGTCATTTGTCATTGCTGTGGAAATCATAGGCACCACTTTTCAATCTGTATTTAGATAATTATGCTGAGCTAATAGCAAATGTCAAGCAGTAAACATACATATGTTCTCTAGAATTAATTGCTAGTTCAATGGAAAGAAATCTATTCATGTTGTGAGAGTATTTTGTGTCTCAAACTTGTTAGAAGTTACTGTTTAGCCTTGCCAGGAAACGGTTTAGCTTAGCTTCTTTTCCCAATTGAAGGAGCACCCCTTTTGTTTTACAGGCCATCACATCCTTCCTATAGACCCATGGGTTACCAAATTTTAACATCAGAGTTAAAGTGTAAGATTGTCTTTAAGGCATACAAAATTTCTAAAGTGCATGTATAGAGCCAAAACTTTTGTTTAACTTTGAATATAATAGAGGGGCGTGGCTTGGCACGCAATGGAGATGGCTGCCTGAAGACAGAGCTCTGAGAGTCCCACAGCCTTGTAGCACTCCTCTGGCTCTCTTCGCTCCAAAGAATGAGCAGACTGCTGAGGCACACACCGGGGACACCGAGGACACGTTCACGCCGATCGTGGGCACCTTCCTCTACCTGTATTATCCAGGACATCTTCAAGCTGCAATCTCGTCAAGGCCGCTGCATGCCGGGCAAGATGGCATAGGCCAGGGAGAGGATGAATACAGTGAGGACTCACAATCTGCAATGGAGGATCCGGTAAGAGAGTAGAGGAGCCTCGATCACCCCCTTACACTGGCAGACATGAATACCATCACTGCTGACATAAAAATATACTTTTTTTCCTGCCATTACTGACGCAAAAGCTGACTTTCTGACTTTAACAGAAAAAATGGCCAAAAAAGAAAAAGCTGATAACAGGAGTCACAGAGCCATAACTCGCCTGGAAGCTACCACGACAGCTCACTCTGCCCACTTGATAGAGATCAACAGACACCTGGAAGATCTCGATAATAGAGAGTGCAGGAATAATATTAGAGTATGGGCGATCCCTGAATCCATTAGCCCTGACCAGCTTCGTCCAGCCCTGACATCCATCTTTAATAATGTCATGGAAAAACCTGCAGACTCTACCACTGAATTTGTAAGGGCTCACAGAGCTCTAAGAATGAAACCTCCCGATACAGCTCCCCCCAGAGACATAGTATGTTGTATCCAGAGCTTCCCTCTGAAAGAAGAAATACTTAACCAGGCCAGAAAGAGCGATCACATTATATTCCACGAAAGCACAATCGCTCTATATCAAGACCTGTCTCCTATAAACCTGTAGAATAGAAGGGCCATGCGACCCCTGCTGGACGTTCTCAGAGAAAAAGGCATAGTATATAAATGGCGTTTCCCCTTTGCTTCACAAACCACTGCACATGGGAAACAATATGTCCTGCGAATGCCAGATGAATTTCTGCGCAGACCTTACACAGACTTACCTGATTGGTATGCTGAGTTTCGCACACCTCGAGCCGAACATGGCCCTGTACTCACACCAAACACATCCCCAGCCAAACCACCGGTGAAGAAGGGCAAGTTTGGTAAACAATCAGGCTCGGGAGTAAGCCACTCACCATTCTCCTCTAATCAATCGAAGCAACTTAGATATCATGACCAAACCTGAACATGGGGAGATTGCTCATGGGGGACGATTAAATCCCCTGGGAAACTTTCTGTTTACATCGCCTTTTTGTTTACCCATTTGGTACAGTTAATACGCAGATTTTCCGTATAAGTTGTTGTCTGTCATCTGCACCTGCAATGACATCGGGTTTATGACTCTCAGGTGGCCTGGTACCCTTCAGGTCTGGTACGGAATTTAGGGGGACCCCCACGTAATTTTTTTTTTTAATTTTGGCTGGGGTTCCCCTTAATATCCATACCAGACCTAAAGGGCCTGGTATGGAATTTAGGGGGACCCCCACGTCATTTTTTTTTTACATTTTGGTTCGGGATTCCCCTGTGGGGAATTCCCATGCCGTTTTTATCAATGAACTTCTATGTGTATTGTCGGACCGGCAATGCAATAGCCGCGAGTAGTTTTAAATGGCTTTTTTCCTTCGAAATGTAATTTTGCTGTCAGACTGTTCTAAACACAGGAAACATGCGCCCCTTTACAGGCGTACATCTTACCGACTATAGAAGTTAAACTAACAGGTCTATAGTTACTTGGTAAAGACTTTGATCCCTTTTTAAATATAGGCACCACGTTTGCCCTGCGCCAATCCAGTGGTACCATTCCTGTCATTAATGAGTCCCTAAAAATTAGATACAATTCTTTTAGGATCCGTGGGTGGATGCCATCAGGTCCAGGTGCTTTATCCACCTTTATTCTGTATAAATATTTCTGGACCATATCCCTTTTGAGCCATTGTGGATCATTGGGGGCTGTGTCAATACCATCCCCATTATGGACATGAGCTTCCCCATGCTCTTTTGTATACACAGAGCTGAAGAAAGTATTTAATAAATTAGCCTTCTCCTTGTCCCCAGTCACCCACTCTAGATTATTTTGTAAAGGGCCTACATGCTCAGACCTGACCTTTTTACTATTAATATATTTGAAGAATTTTTTGGGGTTTGTCCTACTATTTTTTGCGATCTGTCGTTTAAAAGTTTTGCTTGGGATGCATTGTCCTGGGGGGGATTTCAATGTCGCCTTGAACCCCCTACAGGACACCTCCTCAAGGAACTCTAGTTTAGCATACTGCATCTTGAAACACAACAAAACGTCATTGAAATCTTTGACCCTTATAGACTCCTGGCGCACGATTAATCCGACGGGTAAGGATTATACTTACTCTTCCACACCCCATGATAGGTATAATCGCATAGATTACGTTTTCATTATGCAAAGAGACCTCCCGACCTTGCTTGACACCCGAATCGGCATACAAACGTACTATGATCATGCGCCTATCTCGATCACTTTGATACCACCTGAATCTCACGCTAAACCTTGCATTTGGAGACTAAACCCTTCCATACTAACAGATCCTGACGCACTCCAAAAAACAACTGACACCCTGCGCAACTATTTCTCTGAAAACTGCATGGAAGACCTTTCCCCTCTAACAATCTGGGAAGCACATAAGTGAGCCCTCAGAGGAGAACTAATGAAACCAGGGGCCCAATGCAAATGAGAATCAGAGTGACAGCTTGCCACGCTGGCTGCTAAGATAGCCAAACTGGAGACGCTCTACAAGCTCTGCTTAGGGAAGCAATCCGCGGTGGAATGCCTGGAAGCACGACAAAGCCTTCAGGATTTACTAGACCTTAAAGCCAAACATGCCCTTTTTCTTAAAAAAAATATCTATTATGAACATGGGGACAAGTGGGGGGGAATATCTGGCCAGAGCCCTAAAAGAAGCCTCATTAACATCTAGTATTTTAGCGATTAAGTCAGAAGACGGTGCTCTACATAACCGCACAGACAAAATAGCCAAAAGAATAAATATTATTCTAAACTTTACAACATCGCCCACCTGCACAGACCATTAGCCTTACAGGGTGATAGGAAACAAATAATTAAAGAATATTTGATGCAAAGTGGCATGCCTACCCTTTTCCAATGATGACTCCGATATCCTCAGAGTAATTATTATCTGCTATAAAAAGCCTCAAACTCAGAAAGAGCCCAGGACCAGATGGTCTTACAGCTCATTATTATAAGACGTTTACCAACATTCTTGCAGCCCCAATATTACGTACACTGAACTTCTCAATGGACCACCGACAAATACCGAGCACGTTTTTTATGACACATGTGACAGTACTCCCCAAACCAGGTAAGGACCCGAGAGACTGCTCCAGTTACAGACCCATATCCTTGCTCAATCTCGATCTGAAACTACTAGCCAAAATTGTTGCTAGCCGATTACGCACATTTCTTCCACAATTAGTAGGTCCTGAACAAGTTGGGTTCATGCCTGCCGCAGAGCTGGATTTGAAGTATTTCTCTTGTCAGCTGATGCAGAGAAAGCTTTTGACAGGGTGTCATGGGACTTTTTACTAGCCACTTGTTCCCACATAGGCTTGAAAGCACATATGCTTACTTGGATTTCCTCACTATATCAGGATCCAATGGGCAAGCTGAAGGTCAATGGCACCTTGTCGGAACCGGTCTTCATTAAAAATGGCACTAGACAAGGCTGTCTTCTGTCACTTCTTTTATTTATTCTGACATTAGAGATATTTATCTGCACAATTAACATGAACAAATCAAATAGAGGTTTTGCGATCAACGCAAAAATCTACAAAATTTTACGCAGATGACCTTCTGGTTTTTTTTTGTACACAACCACACATCCCTATCCCCAATCTACTGCAGACTTTTACTGTCTATGGCTACCTGTTCAATCTTAAAATCAATTATGCCAAATCTGAGGCCATGAATTTCATACTATCTCCGAATACATTTGGAAATGCACAACAGAACAATTCCTTTAAATGGGTACCACATGAACTCAAATACTTAGGGATTTGGCTAACACACATGCTTAACAATATCTTCACATACAACTTCAAACCAATGCTTCGCCAGGTAGAACAGGATCTTACAAACTGGTCACTCAAACATTTTTCCTGGTTTGGCAGAGCGGCCATTGTTAAAATGACCACACTCACTCGGCTTTTATATCTTTTCCACATGCTACCAATTGACATACCAGCTAGTTTCTTTAAACAGTTACAGACAGTTCTACAGAACTCCCTCTAAAATTCTCTCCTTGTATTCCTTGGTCTAAATGCCCCCTGAGTCTCAAACAACATCCATTAATTGGAACAACCCTAAAAATCTTTCATTAACTTACCCTGACGCACTATACATCCACATCCCCAGGGCCACTTACTCCGCTCTACAACAACCCGGATTTTCCCCCAGGCATAGGTTCAAAAGCTTTTACCATGAAAGATGCTGCTCCCCTAGTAGCCTCCCTAGCTGAGGCACAGACAGAAAGGAACATAACAGAAGTTACAACACCTCATCACTCACTCCAAAACACCAAAAAAATTGACTTGGTTATGCATACACTTTAAAATGGACCTTCCACCTCAGTTGAAAAGTCTGCTTATTCAAGTTGCCCCCTCCCTAAAACTCTGCAGAAAATGACCTCTGGAGGAAAAATTTTAGATAATCCTTATCTATAATCCTTATCTAACTTACTCCTGCAGTACCTAAGCAAGGGTGACCCTGCTTCCGGTCTGATAGAAGAGAAGGTTGAGAAGTTTAAATGTCACGAGGAGACGAACCTGCACTATGATGCGGTGTCTTCCAAAGAGATTTAGGCTACTGTGAATTCCCAGGAATCTTATCAGCTGGAGATTGATGTCACCACCTGCACTATGGAAGTCAGACAAAGGTGAGTATATTACCTAATATATCTTCCCCCCACAGATACTTCTATGCAGCATTTTGATGAGGGATATGGGGACTCCTTGAACTGAGGTGGATGGTACTCCTTAAGTAATAAAGAAAGAAATTATCAATATTATTATGATTTCTATAGCATACAAAGTGGTATCAAAATGTTTTGAGACTAATTCTTTATCTATGTTTACACACTATCACATTCAAAATAGTCCCCTTGCACAGCAATACAGCACTCCCAGCATTTGCCACTTCTGAAATGTGTCCTGGAAGTCTTCATTTCGAAGCGTGTCAAACACCTTCTGCAATTCATGCTGGATCTCTGCAATGGTGTAAAAATTATGACATTTGAGCTGGATCTTCATCTTAGGGAAGAGGGCTAAGTACACAGGAGCCAAATCTGGATAGTGGGGTGGGTGCTGAAGTGAGATTATGTTGTTTCCACTTGTTCTAACTTGCTGTCCATGATGAAATAGCAGACGTGGTAATGCACATGGTCAGAATAGCACCAGTTGCACAGCTCCGGGATGTACACCAAACTATGTCTTTTGGCACACTGAATTATGAAGGTTGATTCTCCCTGTGGCTGTGTGTGCAGCCTTGTGCTATGTGTTGGCTTGATACCAAACTAGTCTCAAAGCTATTTGATACCACCTTGTATTTTGTGCTGTAAATAACAGTTTAAAAAAGTGGCAGGAATACCAAAAAAGTCTGGTGAACAGAAAGTATGGCAGGAAGAAATTGCTGTGTGTCCATTATAACTTAGGTACGCTTGCTCTGAACTGTAGGCATCCAACCTGAAATTTAGAAAAGTTTCACCAATTCCCACGGTTTTAAACATGCTACTGCAGAAAACCCAAGCAGTCCTCCCTCTCTGCTGTGTCATACCAATCTAAAATCAGGACCCAGTAGTTAAGATGTATGATAATGATATCCTTATGATTAGATTTAAACTCCATCCCCACACTTACAGGAACATGCAGAAGATAAATTAATGGCAGAAGGATTTTAGAGGGCCGGAGCACTGTGGGGGTAAAATAATGCCATGCATAAAATTATAGTTGCTAATATGCTGTCACCATGGGTGAGTAATCAAGTACTAACTACATCATTAGGAAAAAATGTGTATGTGAAGCCAACTTATTTTTACCTTACAGGTAGCATCCAAGAACATTTGTTATACTTCACTTCAAGCTCAGAGCAAGCTGTTCATTGCCAGCACATGCTGAGAGTCATCATTCAGCTACTGTCACAAAACTACAGATTCTCTGTACTGGCTGCAGAATGTTCAGTTTATTGCTCAAAATTCATGACATTCTATTTACATACTTATTAGAATTTTATATGAACTTTGTTCTTTGTAATTATTTACTTCATTTTATACTGTATCTAGAGAGAATCAACAGCATATGTATCAATATACAAATCACTTATTAAGGACATACTCTATTCACAAATGCAAAATGGCTGTAACCAGAGGATTGAGAATCCCATTATAAGAAGCTGCAATTACTTTCAAAAGAAATGTCAACTTTGCCTGACCTTTTGCATGCTATGTACATACCTGCTCCTGCTGGGAAAAGTGCATGTACTATGATATGGCTGATGACAGGAGAAACTGCAGATGTGATTTTTTTTTTTTTTGGGGGGGGGGCTTACTTCTGAACAGTTTTTTCCCATTTAAATGCTAGTGCAGGAAATTCCACCATCTGCCTAAACTAAAATGTATGTTCATTTAAAGGGGATAAAGAGAAGTTAATGTAATGCTATCATGTCATAATCCTTAGCAATTGAAGCATAAGATGAAAAAGTGCATACACAGAAATTACTTTTGCTTAAATTATCTTCAGTAGATCCAGGGATATAGAAAGCTATATGCACATTTTGACTCTCACATCTACTACCCACTGAGCTGCTTAACAAGTTCTTTAACACAAACATGTAAGTTTATAAAAAAATATCCATATTAAGGATCTCAGGTCTCCCTTTCTCTCTGTTATAAAAGCCTGCTGCTGGGTGAAAAGGCTGTCTGCTGACAAAATACTAAAAAAGTACGCATGATGCCTATTTGTTTGGGGAGCCTACTGGGGGGCACCCTGTTAGTCAGAAACTTTGCTGAGTTTTGTTACTTGCTCGGACCAGCACATGTTTTGTTCACCATACTGTGAGTTTCTCTCCTGCACTGAAATGGTGTTTGTTGCTGTCTTGCTGAATAAAAGTGCCGGGCAATTCTGCTTTATCCACCTTGATGCCTCTGTCTTGTGCATGGTCTACCATGGATCCATATACAGTATCTCTCTCTCTCTCTCTCTCTCTCTCTCTCTCTCTCTCTCTCTCATTACCAAAAGCATAACAGCTTCTACTCTTCTGGGAAGGCTGCCCACAAGTTTTAGGAGTGATGTGTGTCTATGGGAATGTTTGACCATTCTTCCAAAAGTGCATTAGTGAGGTCAGGCACTGATGTTTGACGAGAATTCCTGGTTCACAGTCTCCATTCTAATTCATCCCAAAGGTGTTCTATCGGGTTGAGGTCAGGACTCTGTCCAGGACAGTCAAATTCCTCTACCCCAAACTCACTCATCTGTGTCTTTATGGACCTTGCTTTGTGCACTTGTCCAAATCAATTGGTGGAGGGGGGATTATGATGTGGGGTTATTTTTCAGAGGTTGGGCTTTGCCCCTTAGTTCCAGTGAAGGGAACTCTTAAGGCATCAGCATACCAAGACATTTTGGACAATTTCATGCTCCCAACTTTATGGGAACAGTTTGGGGATGGCCCCTTCCTGTTCCAACATGACTGTGCACCAGTGCACAAAGCAACGTCCATAAAGACATGGATGAGTGAGTTTGGGGTGGAGGAACTTGACTGACCTGCACAGAGTCCTGACCTCAACCAGATAGAACACCTTTGAGATGAATTAGAGCAGAGACTGCAAGCCAGGCCTTCTCGTCAACATCAGTGCCTGACCTCACAAATGTGCTTCTGGAAGAATGGTCAAATATTCCCATAGACACACTCCTAAACCTTGTGGACAGCCTTCCAAAAGAGTTGAAGCTGTTATAGCTGCAAAGGGTGGTCCAACTCAATGTTGAACTCTACAGGTTATGATGGGGATGCTATTAAAGATCATGTGCATGTAAAGGCAGGTGTTCCAATACTTTTGGTAATAGTGTGTGTGTGTGTGTGTGTATGTGTGTGTGTATATACATATATATATATATATATATATATATATATATATATACACACACACACACAGTATCTAACAGAAGTGAGTACACCCCTCACATTTTGGTAAATATTTTATTCTATCTTTTCATGTGACAACACTGAGGAAATTACACTTTGCTACAATGTAAAGTAGTGAGCTTGTATAACAGTGTCAATTTGCTGTCCCCTCAAAATTACTCAACACACAACCATTAATGTCTAAACCGCTGACAACAAAAGTGAGTACACCCCTAAGTGAAAATGTCCAAACGGGGCCCAAAGTGTCAATATTTTGTGTGGCCACCATTATTTTAAACCACTGCCTTAACCCTCTTGGGCATGGAGTTCACCAGAGTGTCACAGGTTGCCACTGGAGTTCTCTTCCACTCCTCCATGACGACATCACGGAGGTGGTGGATGTTAGAGACCTTGCGCTCCTCCACCTTCTGTTTGGGGATGCCCCACAGATGCTCAATAGGGTTTAGGTCTGGAGACATGCTTGGCCAGTCAACCACCTTTACCCTCAGCTTCTTTAGCAAGGCAGTGGTCATCTTGGAGATGTGTTTGGGGTCGTTATCATGTTGCAATACTGCCCTACAGCCCAGTCTCCAACGGGAGGGGATCATGCTCTGCTTCAGAATGTCAAAGTTCATGTTGGCATTCATGGTTCTCTCACTGTGCCAGCAGCACTCATGCAGCCCCAGACCATGACACTCCCACCACCATGTTTGACTGTAGGCAAGACACAGTTGTCTTTGTACTCCACACCTGGTTGCCGCCACACACGCTTGACACCATCTGAACCAAATATGTTTATCTTTGTCTCATCAGACCACAGGACATGGTTCCAGTAATCCATGTCCTTATTCTGCTTGTCTTCAGCAAACTGTTTGCAGGCTTTCTTTTGCATCATCTTTAGACAAGGCTTCCTTCTGGGATGACAGCCATGCAGACCAATTTGAATGCAGTGCTCGGCGTATGGTCTGAGCACTGACAGGCTGACTCCCCACCCCTTCAACCTCTGCAGCAATGCTGGCAGCAATCATATATCTATTTCCCAAAAACAACCTCTGGCTATGACACTGAGCATGTGCACTCAACTTCTTTGGTCGACTATGGCAAGGCCTGTTCTGAGTGGAACCTGTCCTGTTAAACTGCTGTATGGACTTGGCCACCGTGCTGCAGCTCAGTTTCAGGGTCTTGGCAATCTTGTTATAGCTTAGGCCAGGGGTCTCTAAACTGCGGCCCGAAGGCCAGATGTGGCCCTTTGCTAGGCTTTATCTTGCCCTTGGGGCACAATTCCTCCCACTGATACCAACAATGGGACACTATATCTTCCACCGATACCAATGATGGAATACTATTCCTCCTACTAATAAGGAGAATACTCCTCCTCTTATTGACCACCAACCCTGAGGCCATATTTATTCTCACTGATGCTAGGCCACAATCCAGCCCTCCTAAAGTCTGAAGGACAATAAAGTGCCCCTTTGTTTGAAAAGTTTGAAGTCCCTTGGCCTAGGCCATTTTAATGTAGAGCAACAATTCTTTTTTTCAGATCCTCAGAGAGTTCTTTGCCATGAGGTGTCATGTTGAACTTCCAGTGACCAGTATGAGCGAGTGAGAGCAAAAACACCAAATTTAACACACCTGCTCCCATTCACACATGATACCTTGTAACACTAACAAGTCACATGACACCGGGGAGTAAAAATGGCTAATTGGGCCCAATTTGGACATTTTCACGTAGGGGTGTACTCACTTTTGTTGCCAGTGGTTTAGACATTAATGGTTGCGTATTGAGTAATTTTGAGGGGACAGCAAATTGACACTGTTATACAAGCTGTACACTCACTACTTTACATTGTAGCAAAGTGTTTCTTCAGTGTTGTCACATGAAAAGATCAAATAAAATATTTACAAAAATGTGAGGGGTGTACTTTTGTGAGATACTGTGTGTGTGTATATACACACACACACACACACACACACACACACACACACACACACACACACACACACACATATATATATATATATATATATATATATATATGAAGGCCAGTATGGTGGCCTGAATTTATGGGAGGAGCCCGGGGGGTATTTAAGCAGCCCACTCACCTGTGGTGCTTGTCGGTTTCCTGTGCGCGATATACGTCACTAGGCCAACTATTCGAATACCAGCGTCCGCAAGTTCTTATCTCGCAAGTTCCCGCATTCGCAATTTCCATGCTCGAGAGTTTCGAAATCCGTGTTACCGATTCGTAGTTCGTACCACGCATCTGGCTTGGCTGTCGCAGGTAGGGTCCCATCATGTCACCAAACCGTGATATCAAACTCACGAATCACTCCGAAAATTTCACAACGTAACCGCAATGCATACCACTCGCACCATCGTTATGTTACCATTTCTCGTTATTTGAAAAACCACCGCGACGTAGACGTCGCTTCATTTCAGGCATGTCTAAGTTGTTATCATGTGTCATTAGATAACCGTTGTGATTCGCAATTCGCAATTTCATATCGACCCATGTCAATTCGATACCAAGTCATTTCTTATTTCAGAACATTTCTAAACATTTCTAACATTTCAAACCATTTCGAATCATTTCATTCATTTCAGTCATGTACCGCGCTCCAATTCGAATCCAGTCGCATCTAAAGATGCACCAATTCGCTCCGGTGTGCCTCAGTAGTTACGGCCTCATTTCAGTACATGCTCCAGAGTCACGTTCATTGTCAGTCGCTCGTTACGACTCACCGATTCGTACCACTGTCATGGTTATCATTTCACTGCCACGTATCACGCTCCGATACAAATTCAGTCGCATGGAAATGCACCGATTCATCTCGGCGTGCCCTAGGTATTTGCCACATTTCAGTATATGCTCCAGAGTCCGATTCGCAGTCAGCCGCAACAGCGGCATGATCGATTCGCGCCTCTGTCATGGCAACAAACTGTTACACCTGCACTTACCGCGCTCCGGTTCGAATCCAGTCGCATCTTCGATGCACCGATTCATTACGGCGTGCCCCAGGGCTCGGCCTCATTTCTGAACATGCTCCAGAGTCCGGATCGTAGCTAGTCGCAGACATCAGGCGACCGATCCGCATCTCTGTCATGGAATTATTACCATTCATTTCACTCCCACATATCGCATCACCGTTTAGAAACCAGTCGCATCCGAGATGCACCGATTCATCATGGAATGCCCCAGTTGTTTCGGCCGTATCCATACCTATAGCAGAGCTTGGTTCGTTGCCAGTCGCAAATGTGGCACAACCAATTCGAGCCTCGGTCAAGGTAAAACATTTCTGTCATTTCATTGTTTAATACTGCGCTCCAATTCGAATCCACATGCATCCAAAGATGCACTGATTCGTTCCGGTGTGCACCAATGTTTCTGTTGCCTCATTTCAGTACATGCTCCAGAGCCCAGTTTGTGGTCATGACCGAGCCGGAGCTCTGTCATGGTAAGAGATTTAATCCATTTCATGATCAAGGCAAACATTTCAAATCATTTCGTTTTCACTATATCACAACTGGCAGGCCCCAGTTGGCTTGGCCTCATTGGCGCAGTCACCGCACACCGATTCATGCCTCTATCATGGCATAGACATTTCACCCATTCTATTTAATTTCATGCATCTGTCGCTTAAACACATTACAAGTCACTTTTCAAGTCAGGTAGTCAAACCCTTCACCGGTTGTCATCTGTCATTTCCTCCAGGTCAGTCAAAGTTCAAAAAAAAAAAAAAAAAAGCCACTCCCCGTCTTCCTTCGAAGTTCAGTCATGGTCCCAATTCATTGGTTAAAACCTGCGCCTCACTACTATCCCCACTTATAGTCGCACAATCCGATTTATGTTGGTATCATTTCATATACCTTACAAACTGATTCGTATCAGGATTCATTGTATACAACATACAAAAGATTCGTATCGGTTTAATTTCATACACGCTACAGCTTCGATTCAAATCTAGTCGCGTCGGTGGCACAGCTATTCACATCGGATACAGATTCATACTCTTCACGATCCAATTTTACATTGGATTAATTTTCATACTCTACAAACGGTTCTTATCAGAATGATTTCATATGACCGATTCGTATCGGATTCATTCATACACCTTACAACCTGTTCATATCGGACTAAATTTCATACACAAAAAAAAAAAAAGCACAACGTCTTGCAATCATTGCAAGCACGCATCCAAGCACAACTCCCCGCAATTGTTGCAAGCATAAACTTCTTGCATTTGTTGCAAGCACACGTCGAAACATAACTTCTTGCAATCATGGCAAGCACACATCCAAGCACAACTTCTTGCAATCGTTGCAAGTACGCACCCAAACATAACTTCTTGCAATCGTTGCAAGCACACCCAAGCACAATTTCTTGCAATCATTTCAAACACGCAACCATTCATAAACTTCTCGCAAACATTGCAGGCAGGCATAACTTCTTGCAATCGTTGCAAGTACGCATCCAATTACAGCTTCTTGCAATCGTTGCAAGCACACATCCAAGCATTACTCTTGCAGTCTTTGCAAGCACGTGCAGTAACACGTACTTTTCACAGTCACCACAAACACATCTTCAGCGACATAAACTCCCTTGCAACCGTTGCAAGCACACATTTAAGCACAACTCTTACAATCATTACAAGACACGCATCTTAGTATAACTTCTGGCAAACATTGCAAGCATACATTCAAGCATAACTTCTTGCAAACATTGCAAGCATACACCCAAGCATAACTTTCCGCAACCATTGCAAGCATGCATCTAGTCACAAACTCTTGCAATTGTTGCAAGCACACATCCAAGGCATAACTTCTTGCAATCATTGCAAGCACGTATCCAAACAGTACTTCTCACAATCATTGCGAACATGCATCCAAGCATAACTCCTTGCAGTCCGTGCAAGCACATGCAGTAATACGGACTTCTCACAGTCACTGCGAATACATCTCTATTGACACAAAATCCCTTGCAATCGTTGCAAGCATGTATCCAAGCACAACTCTTGCAATCATTGCAGGCCTCGCATCTTAGCATGACTTCTTGCAATCAGTACAAACACATTCCTTAATAGGCCAGTTGTCTCCAGTGGCATCTTCATACGATCCACTCATCATTTTCTGTATCATTTCTCGCTTAGGTCAGTTGAGTTCAGGTTCCATCCCGCACCAGGTATCGTATTGCCACACACAGCTGGCTCCTTCTCATAACACTATCAGGCTATACCTAGCCAGCATCCAGCATTTCCTGTCCTTACAGGACCCCAGAGAGCCGTTTGTGTCTATGGCCCATACAGTAAGATCCCTTCTACGTGGCATCCAGAAGCATCAGCCCATAACTAACGGCAACACTTGCCCATCACAACTGCCATCTTTACGGACATGCTTCTGGATGCCACGTAGAAGGGATCTTATTGTATGGGCCGTAGACACAAACGGCTCTCTGGGGTCCTGTAAGGACAGGAAATGCTGGATGCTGGCTAGGTATAGCCTGATAGTGTTATGAGAAGGAGCCAACTGTGTGTGGCAATACGATACCTGGTGCGGGATGGAACCTGAACTCAACTGACCTAAGCGAGAAATGATACAGAAAATGATGAGTGGATCGTATGAAGATGCCACTGGAGACAACTGGCCTATTAAGGAATGTGTTTGTACTGATTGCAAGAAGTCATGCTAAGATGCGAGGCCTGCAATGATTGCAAGAGTTGTGCTTGGATACATGCTTGCAACGATTGCAAGGGATTTTGTGTCAATAGAGATGTATTCGCAGTGACTGTGAGAAGTCCGTATTACTGCATGTGCTTGCACGGACTGCAAGGAGTTATGCTTGGATGCGTGTTCGCAATGATTGTGAGAAGTACTGTTTGGATACGTGCTTGCAATGATTGCAAGAAGTTATGCTTAGATGTGTGCTTGCAACAATTGCAAGAGGTTGTGACTAGATGCATGCTTGCAATGGTTGCGGAAAGTTATGCTTGGGTGTATGCTTGCAATGTTTGCAAGAAGTTATGCTTGAATGTATGCTTGCAATGTTTGCCAGAAGTTATACTAAGATGCGTGTCTTGTAATGATTGTAAGAGTTGTGCTTAAATGTGTGCTTGCAAACCTCACACATTCCCCAGTCTAGTCACCCAAGCAGCCATCTACCTGGCCTTCTGTGGTTTTCTACGGCCTAACAAATTCACTTTTACTGGCACTAGCAGCCAGGTACTACGTAGACACCACTTGACTCGCTGATAAAACCATTACGTCTTTTCAGCTTGCGGTCTCCAAAACTCAACAACCGGAACCGAGGTCTACAATAACCTCTTTCGAACTAACAACTCCACGCAGGCCAGCCTCCCCCTTGACAAGCAGACCCGCATCAGGCCAGTTCCCCAAGACTTCACCCATACACGGGTGTGTACTAAGAAGCAGCTTCAGTCCTTCCCGGGAATGCTCAATTTTGCAATACAGGTCATTTCCCCAGCATCGATCTTCTGTGTCTTCCTCTCCCACACACAGGACCCCTTGCAGATCCTTAACTTAGACGCTGCAGCGGTAGCGGACCTATCAATGCCGGAAAGTCCCGTACTACGTGGATCGGTATATCAATGTTTATACCATCTACGTCACCCTTATCACCCCAGGTAATGACAGATGCCACAGCCTCCACAGGCTTCGCTGCAAATTTTGGCCACCATTAGTTTACAAGAACATGGCCTCCAGAGACACTCCTAAACCCAGTGTTTACACGGACTTCCTCCCTCTTCAAGCTATACCCGGTCATGGCAGCCGCTCAACTCTAGGGTCATATCTGGACAGGACAGGCCGTGGCTTTCGCCACCGACAACCGGTCCGAGGCGATCTTGATGAAGCCAGATCCGCATCGTTCTGTTATGTCCTTCCTGCTCAGGCTGGTGCAATTATCTTGGCAACACCAGTTTAATGTCCACTGTACGTTCATTCCAGGCTGCCATCTTCGGGGACATGTTTACTATCTTTACTAGTTCGCCATTTGGCCTTCTCCCCAGTTTGCTCATACAAGCAGCCATTTACTTAACCTACTACGGATTCTGGCGGCCCAGCGAGTTCACCGCAGCAATCCCGCAGGCCAAGTCCTGAGTAGTTGGCTCTCTACCAACACCATTTCTTCCTTCACCTTGCAGCGTCTAAACCCCAGCAATCAAGCCCTACCTCGACCGGTACATCCCCACTCCTTAGGTGGAAACGGCACAAGCATCCACCAAACTTGCTCATATAAACAAAGATAAAACTAATAAAACTACACCCCTGCCTGACTGTTTTTGCCCCCTTATTTTGGCATACCGGCCATCAGACCAAGGCACACTTTCAGGTCCATTTCATATGGTAGGTCCACACTTCCAGGTCTATTTCTGATGGTAAGTCTTATGTTAACTATAAATGTTATATATGTCCATATCGGACATGGGGCTCCAACCATAAGTAGGAAGGCCAGTATGGTGGCCTGAATTTATGGGAGGAGCCCGGGGAGTATTTAAGCAGCCCGCTCACCTGTGGTGCTTGTCGGTTTTCTGTGCGCGATACTCACCCTCCCATCCCCATTTCAGAGCATTTCTCAACTATTCATTTCTCTTTACAGAATAATCATTTCTTAAACTAGGGTATGCCCCCTTATTTTGGCATACCGGCCATCAGACGAAGGCACACTTTCAGGTCCATTTCATATGGTAAGTCCACACTTCCAGGTCTATTTCCGATGGTAAGTCTTATGTTAACTATAAATGTTATCTATGTCCATATCGGACATAGGGCTCCAACCATAAATATATATATATATATATATATATATATTAAAAAAATAAAAATAATAATGCGCCAACCAAAACGAAAAGGAGCTGTCGACACAACAATCAGACTAATTGTGGTGAAAATATAAAGTAAATAAGTGTGGCGCTGAATAATATGTGCGTTATTGGGCAAAGCCTGACAAAATGAATATCCGTGAGGACAACAGCCCAATAAAGTGCATTGAATGAAACACCAAATAAATTGTGTATAATACTAGTGAAAGTAAATATATAAGAAAAATGTGTAAATAAATTATTCAAAACGGTCCTGTGTACATTGGAGATCAGTAATGGCAGGATCGAATCACTATAGAATAGTGTGAAGAAATACATAGAGTAATTAATCCCTGTGAATCTCAAATTAATGTGTAAGTGGAAAAATAAATTAGCAGAAACTTTTATAGAGTGTAGTGACACACATAAATGAAAAATATTGAAAATATATAACACTGTAGCAACATATATTGCTGTCACGACCAAAAGTCCAGCATATACTTATAGATAACTAGCATAACTACAGTCCAATGGTAAATAAATGGGTGAGCATCTAACGGTGTAGTTGAAAGATCTGTAGCTGCCAAGATAAGTGGTAAAAGGCCTTAAATCCGGGGATGGCGTCCACAGGATAAGGTGCCCTGCATATATGTAGACGGGATAGGCAAAAATACCCTTACCGGCAATGGTGGACCCCTCGGCCAGCGGCCTGGGGGTCAAACAGGCTTAAGATATGGAAGAGGGTTCCACAGCAGCTGGAGATGTTGGGGGAAATCTGCAGCACTCACCAACCGACCTCTCTGGTTGTAACGACTCTCGGTCTCCAAGGTGCGAATCAGGAACTGCTTACAAGAAAGCCGCTTCCATAAACTGGATATGGATCCTCAAAAAAAATGGGGTTCAAAAGGAAGACCTCCCCATAGTGTGAATCCGCTTATTGAAAAGCATTTATTTAAAAATCCAGAACTATACAACACACCATGACCTAAACATTACAGTCAGGTATAAAACAATAAAAAGCTCTATAAAATAAAAGTGGCAAGACAAGGCAAGAAAAGTGGCCACTTTTATTTTATAGCGCTTTTTATTGTTTTATACCTGACTTCATTATTTTAGCTGTGTGCTTTGGGTCATTGTCTTGTTGAAAGGTAAACCTTTGGCCCAGTCTGAGGTCCTGAGCACTCTGGAGAAGGTTTTCGTCCAGGATATCCCTGTATTTGGCCGCAGTCATCTTTCTCTCAATTGCAACCAGTCCTGCTGTCCCTGCAGCTGAAAAACACCCCCACAGCATGATGCTGCCACCACCATGCTTCACTGTTGGGACTGTATTGGACAGGTGATGAGCAGTGCCTGGTTATCTCCACACATACCACTTAGACTTAAGGCCAAAAAGTTCTATCTTGGTCTCATCAGGCCAGACAACCTTATTTCTCACCATCTTGGAGTCCTTCAGATGTTTTTTAGCAAACTCCATGCGGGCTTTCATGTGTCTTGCACTGAGGAGAGGCTTCCGTCAGGCCACTCTGCCATAAAGCCTGACTGGTGGAGGGCTGCAGTGATGGTTGACTTTCTACAACTTTCTCTCATCTCCCGACTGCATCTCTGGAGCTCAGCCACAGTGATCTTTGGGTTCTTCTTTACCTCTCTCACCAAGGCTCTTCTCTCCCGATAGCTCAGTTTGGCCAGACAGCCAGCTCTAGGAAGAGTTCTGGTCGTCCCAAACATTTTCCATTTAAGGATTATGGAGGCCACTGTGCTCTTAGGAACCTTAAGTGCAGCAGAATTTTTTTGTAACCTTTGCCAGATCTGTGCCTTGCCACAATTCTGTCTCTGAGATCTTCAGGCAGTTCCTTTGACCTCATGATTCTCATTTGCTCTGACATGCACTGTGAGCTGTAAGGTCTTTCATAGACAGGTGTGTGGCTTTCCTAATCACGTCCAATCAATATAATCAAACACAGCTGGGCTCAAATGAAGGTGTAGAACCATCTCAAGGATGAGCAGAAGAAATGGACAGCACCTGAGTTAAATATATGAGTGTCACAGCAAAGGGTCTGAATACTTAGGACCATGTGATATTTCAGTTTTTCTTTTTTAATAAATCTGCAAAAATGTCAACAATTCTGTGTTTTTCTGTCAATATGGGGTGCTGTGTGTACATTAATGAGGAAAAAAATGAACTTAAATGTTTTTAGCAAATGGCTGCAATATAACAAAGACTGAAAAATTTAAGGGGGTCTGAATACTTTCTGTCCCCACTGTAGATAGATAGATAGATAGATAGATAGATAGATAGATAGATAGATAGATAGATAGATAGATAGATAGATAGATAGATAGATAGATAGATAGTATCTCACAAAAGTGAGTATGCCCCTGACATTTTTGTAAATATTTTATTATATTTTTTCATGTGACAACACTGAAGAAATGACACTTTGCTACAATGTAAAGTAGTGAATGTACAGCTTGTATAACAGTGTAAATTTGCTGTCCCCTCAAAATAACTCAACACACAGCCATTAATGACTAAATTGCTGGCAACAAAAGTGAGTACACCCCTAAGTGAAAATGTCCAGATTAAGCCCAATTAGCCATTTTCCCTCCCTAGTGTCATCTGACTCATTAGTGTTACAAGGTATCATGTGTGAATGGGGAGCAGGTGTGTTAAATTTGATGTTATTGCTCTAACTCGCTCATACTGGTCACTGGAAGTTCAACATAGCACCTCATGGCAAATAACTATCTGAGGATCTAAAACAAGAATTGTTGCTCTACATAAAGATGGCCTAGGCTATAAGAAGATTGCCAGGACCCTGAAACTGAGCTGTAGCATGGTGGATAAGACCATACAACAGTTTAACAGGACAGGGTCCACTCAGAACAGGCCTCGCCATGGTCGACCAAAGAAGTTGAGTGCACTTGCTCAGCGTCATATCCAGATGTTGTCTTTGGGAAATAGATGTAGGAGTGCTGATAGAGGTTGAAGGGGTGGGGGTCAGCCTGTCCGTGCTCAGGCCACACAATGCATCAAATCGGTCTGCATGGCTGTCATCCCAGAAGGAAGCCTCTTCTAAAGATGATGCACAAGAAAGCCCGCAAACAGTTTGCTGAAGACAAGCAGACTAAGGACATGGATTACTGTAACCATGTCCTGTGGTCTGATGAGACCAAGATAAACTTATTTGGTTCAGATGGTGTCAAGCGTGTGTAGTGGCAACCAGGTGAGGAGTACAAAGACAAATGTGTCTTGCCTACAGTCAACCATGCTACTGGGAGTGTCATGGTCTGGGGCTGCATGAGTGCTGCCCGCACTGGGGAGCTACAGTTCATTGAGGGAACCATAAATGCCAACATGTACTGTAACATACTGAAGCAGAGCATGATCCCCTCCCTTTAGAGACTGGGCCGCAGGGCAGTATTCCAACATGATAATGACCCCAAACACACCTCTAAGATGACCACGGCCTTGCTAAAGAAGCTGAGGGTAAAGGTGATTGACTGGCCAAGCATGTCTCCAGACCTAAACCCTATTGAGCATCTGTGAGGCATCCTCAAATGGAAGGTGGAGGAGTGCAAGGTCTCTAACATCCACCAGCTCCATGATGTTGTCATGGAGGAGTGAAAGAGAACTCCATTGGCAACCTGTGAAGCTCTGGTGAACTCCATGCCCAAGAGGGTTAAGTCAGTGCTGAAAAATAATGGTGGCCACGCAAAATATTGACACTTTGGGCCCAATTTGGACATTTTCACTTAGGGGTGTACTCACTTTTGTTGCCAGGGGTTAGGCATTAATGGCTGTGTGTTCAGTTATTTTGAGGGGACAGCAAATTTACACTGTTATACAAGCTGTACACTCACTACTTTACATTGTAGCAAAGTGTAATTCCTTTATATATATATATATATATATATATATATATATATATATATATTTATATATATCCATCTATCTATATAGATAGATAGATATATATTTATATATATCTATCTATCTATATAGATATATAGATATATAGATAGATAGATAGATAGATAGATAGATAGATAGATAGATAGATAGATAGATAGATAGATAGATAGATAGATATAGATATATATATATATCTATATATATATAATTTTTTTTTCTTGTTTTTCAAAAGACTGGGTGGAATATATCAACTCAGCAAGGAAATCTGAACTGCAGAAAGATAAGTGTTTGTAAATGAGACAGACTGCTGCTACTGCACAAAGCACAGCATGGTGCACTTCTAACAACATTTCATTATACTATCTTCAGCCTAATGCCTCTCTTCTAATATGCTTACACCTGTTCTACCCTTTCAATAAGTCTGAAAATGTGTACATGTATGCTTGTGTATTTCTTGTAAAAAAAAAAAAAATCCTTATATATTTCTTTAACCTTTCTGATCCTGCAAGTTTGCCTTAGTTTGTGTCAATCAAACAATGGTGTCAAGAGGCATACAGTCAATGGTGAGTATGTAGGAACCTAGGCAGAATGAGATAATATTTTTTTTTTTATTACCTTATCCTATGCCACACTATCCTAACCTTACTTTCCTTTTTTACCATATGTTATCCTATCATATACACACACATCACACTTCCTATTATCTATGCCAGCAGTGAGGTGGCCACTCCATTTCACAGTTATATTTCAATATTCTATCTGTGAGAGAAGAATGCTCCCTTTTTCCTGCCATGCACAGAAAGCATCTTTCACCTATTCAGCTTCACACCTCTCTCCCCCTGCTCTCCTCCTCAGTGTTGTACTCCCCCATACACTCTCCTCATAAGGGTCTATTCTTACCATTTCACTTTGAGAATGCACATTACATGGGTTGGCTTGCTGCAGTGCCATTCATTATGAATGGCACCCCAACACACCTCCAAAATACACGTACACTGCAACACAATGCAGTGAGGCACAACACATGGTGTTACATTACCCTGCAAAGTGTCTACTACTCTTCTACTCTTCCTTTTTGTTGTCATCTTTTACCCTGTGACTTCCTGTACACAGGCTCTACACACAAAGGAAATACAATTTCTGGGCAACTCCCACTTACAGCACATATAAAATGGAGTGCACACAAGCACGCACAGTCACTGCCCACAGAAAGGCTGCACATTCAGTAACAGCACACAGACAGACCACACATTCAGTCACAGCCCACACATAGGTTGCACGTTCAGCAATGGCACACAGACAGACTGCACACTCAGTCACCACCCACAGAAAGTCCCCACATTCAGTAAAAGCACACACAGAGATAATACTCTCAGTTACAGTCTACACAGAGGTTGCACATCAGTCGTAGCACACAGACAGACCACACTCAGTCACAGCCCACAGAAAAGCCGCACATTCAGTAACAGCACACAGACAGACCACATGCTCATTTGCAGCCCACAGAAAGGTTGCATATCAGCCACAGCACACAGACATACCACATGCTCAGTCACAGCCCACAGAAAGGTTGTACGTACAGTAACAGCACACAGACAAACCATACACTCAGTCACAACACAGAAAGATTGTGCATTCAGTCACAGCACACAGACAGACCACGCGCTCAATCACAGTCCACAGAAATGTTGCATTTTCAGTACACAGCACACAGACCTCACGCTCAGTCACTGCCCACAGAAAGGCTTCACATTCGGTAACGGCACACAGACCACACGCTCACTCACAGTACATAGACAGATCATCCAATTTTATTGGTTTGTGCACTCTGAGTATTTTATTATAGTCATAATAGCTAATCACTCCGTCACAACATATTAGTTAGATATAGAAAAAGTTACAAATATTATAGCAATATGAATGTCTACTAATTAATACAGAAATGTTAAAAAGAACTTGGCAAATGTTACCACAGCATATATCTTGGCTTGACATTTGACAGCCTGCTCTGGAGGCAATATTCAAAACTGAATTAATAAGATTGGATGCTACCAGGAAATTTCATCCTAAAAATATCCTTTGGTTATGTTAGCAGTATTGCTTCATATACAAACTGTTCAAGACTTGATGGCAGAGGAGAGGAAAATATTGATGCAGAAAGTGAGTATAGTGTCAAAATTTCATCCTAGCTATATAAACAGCACCATGAACTAAGAAATATTTAAGGAACGTCAGAGTAATGAGTTGCTATGACATGAAAACATTGAGAAGTGTTTTTTAAATGGACACAAATGTTACATATGTGTTTCATTGCTGGGGAACGGTGGTAAGTGTAAGAGCTAAAGTAAACACTAAAACAAATAGCTGACAGCATAAATTGTTAGCCTAAACAGTTTAGATTTTCCCACCCCTATCATCATTTCTGCCTACAGTCATACTGAATTGGCAGTGCATATTGGGACTTTCGCAGAACTGTTATTTGTACAGTCATTGACCCCACTTTCCCCATTGTGACAATGTCCAGGTCTTCTGAGCAAGTAATGGGAATTGCTTTGTGGATAGAGTAACGGGCATGCATCTTTACCACTGTGAGGTAATAAGGCAATTCAAAGCAGCTCCAAGCACCACTGGATGAAAGAAAACAAATACTTATAAAAACTGAATGTGCTAACAATATCATATTTTCATTTTCTAGCAACCTCTATACAAACAACTGTACCTCATAGAATTTGTCGGTTAAGGTGGTACATTATGGGGATGACACAACCATCATCATTCTCATCTGAGATACCAATAAGTCAGCATACAGGCATGACGAAAAGGAAATCAATATAAAGTAAACAAATGGGGTAATGGCGCTACCTAAGAAAAACCTAAATGCCACTGCATATTAGGAAAAAACAAAAGGTGTTTTATAGTATTAGAGAATCATACGTCAATACCTATACCTTCTCAGTTAGTGTATGAGATACTAAACCCAAGTGATTGGTATAAAATAGGTAAAGATGGGCCCTTAGGTCCCTAGGTTGATTTAATGGAGTATATAATAATGTGTGGTAAAAAAGGAATAATATACATATGGGCTGTCTATATAGGTATAATGTATAGGCAGATACGCTTCAATATGTATATGCTAATGTATACTGTCACATCTACACAAATAGATGGATAGATTAACCACAGAAAATCAACCAAGCGAATACAGTACAAATTATATAGTTAAGCTTGAACCCAACATATGCTGCAGTAAACAGGTCAGGTTAATATATAATAATAATCCCATAAGCTTATATCTGCATCAAAACCAGTTAATATATAATAATAGTCCCATAAACTTTTATCTGCATCAAAACCAGAACATCATCAGGGTGACTTTGGTGCTTAGAGATGTTTTCAGGTGACTTCTGTGCTCCCCCTTCTGATTTCCTACTCACCGGCTCCAAGCACCCCTGCAGGGGTAGTGGGCATGTAGTGCTTTATATGGAGATCACTGCTCCCTGTTGTCTGCGGTAGATGCCCCAGATGTGTCCTGGCTGATTGGTAGGTGCAGGCTCCGATGCAGGCACAGGTCCCTCTTAGCTCCCTTTTCCACACCCCAGAAAGATAAGTTTCACTCCCTTAGCAGCTCAGCCACATCAGTGTTGTTGACCACCGAGGATCAAAGTCTGCACTGTATCAGTTTCTTACTTAACAGTTGGTAAGAGGTGTAAGTATTCAAGGTGCTGCTGTATTCTGCTGGTGGGAAGCCTTTGAAATCAAATCAAACCTTATAATATGTATTAATCAAGTATGTGAGGACCTACAGTACCGCTCTAATCGGGGTTTCCAAATGTTAAGGACTACTTGGTATTTCCCAATAGATGATGCAAAGAGGATTTCATAATTGGCATGTAGATTAGTTGTTTGGATCACTTCTCTGATATTGGGGTCTTTCCAGTGCCTATCTGGAGTTAGGTGTGCTGCCAACAATATATAAGTCACTAGACTTCTAAGGGAGGGTGGGACAGTATCTATACCCAAAGAGAGCAATGCCATTCCCAGGGATATAGGGATCGCTAAATTCACCACTTGTGCAATAGTGTCCATTGGCCAAAAGTTGGAAAGATAAGGGCATGCCCATAGTATGTGAAATAAAGTACTGGGGGCACCACAATTTCTCTAGAAGTTGGGGGATATGTGTGGTGAAAACTTGGCAATGTGAAAGGGGTAAAGTACCAGTCTAGAAGGAAAATGTGGTATAAATCCCATAAGTCTGTGCTTCTAGTTGCTGCATAAGTGGTACTCAGAGCCTTATGATAGCTCTCAACAGGGTATTCAACCCCTAGCTCCTAATACCAGGCTACAATGGATAATGATTTAATAAATTCAGCTTTATCATGAAGAATAGAATAAAATAGTGAGATACCTTTCATGTTAGTGTTAGTTGTTTTATAATATTGAGCAGCATGCCAAGGCAAGGGAGCAGTAACAGGTGTGTTACCATGTACAAAATTTGCAGGTATTTGTGGTGATCAAAGTTAGAAACTCCATATTCCAGTTTAATGTTCTAAAGGTTTTAAGGGAGGGACCCACAAATAAATCATTCAATAAAAGTATGCCTTTAGAGACCCATCAGGGATTAATTACCTTTTGGAAGTTTCTTTATAATTTTTGATGAAAAGAGTGCATTCTCCCAAAACATGCTTCTTATTATAGTGGTTGTAAACCCCAGACATGAAATATGAAAAAAAGCATATACCTCGATAGTGTGTACTTGTCTCAATCCAGAGCACTAATGCCGTGTACACACGGTGGACTTTTTGGCATCAAAGGTCCAACAGTCTTTCCGACGGACTTTCAATGGACTTTTGACAGACTTCTGATGGACTTTTCGAACGAACGGACTTGCCTACACATGATCACACCAAAGTCCAACGGATTCGTATGTGATGACATACGACCGGACTAAAATAAGGAAGTTGATAGCCAGTAGCCAATAGCTGCCCTAGCATCAGTTTTCGTACGTCGGACTAGCATAGAGACGAGTGGATTTTTCATCCAGACTCAAGTCCGTCTGAAAGATTTGAAACATGTTTCAAATCTAAAGTTCGTCGGATTTTTGTCCGAAAATGTCCGCTGCTGATCCGATGAAGCCCACACATGGTCGGAGATTGTCTGACGGATTCGTCCTGTCAGACCAGTCCGATCGAAAAGTCCGCCCATCCGCCGGTGTCATTTCTGTCTGCTACCTCATTTCTCTACCATCTGCATGAGTCATTGTTCCTGTGTGCTGTGTGAAGGAGGGGGGTGTCCCTATCCTCCAATCCTTCAGAGATCTCCTCACTGAGTTCTGCAGAGTGTAACTTCAGCCTGTTTTCTGACAGATCAAGAGAATACTACAGATAAACAGGTACAACTTATGTAGGAGGATTTTTTTAATCTCTATATATCATCTTAGGCTAGTCATTTCACAGGGTATATGTAAGGGTTTATAGCCACTTTAATTCCTTTCAATAAAGCATTTCAAATCTTAAATAACCACCTTGTATTTTTCTCTACCCAAACTGTAAGTTGCTGTCTGTAGAACTCCAGGCTCTGTAAGATGGAGATTCACTGTTCATATACTTGTACATCCAGAACCTTGAAGCTAAGTCCCACAATATATACTGTGCCAACACATCCCTACTTATCTACCTCCATTAACTGTTAATAGATGTGATAAATATGCAAAAGGCAACCTTCACTAAACTGAGACTATAGTTTTTTTCTTATTCTTATATCACCATACAAATGACAAAAAGGACTTTTCCACGTGGTTAACTGCCTCCAGCCTTTTTTCCAACTTGCTGCAGTATATTTATGACTGGCTTCTTTAATATTTCAGTGCAGAAGTTGAGGCAGTGAACTGAAATCAAGTATGGTGCGGCTACGGAGATCATCACTCAGACAGGAAAATGTATAATAATCTAAATGAATAATTTATTCTTATTCTCAAGGATCTCAGAATAGGAAATACATTGCCTTATTAAAATTTGGCATACTTTAATTCAGGCCCTCTGCATCATTATATGGCACAATGTTTGCAATAATATTTAAAAACGTGATTGGAAATATGTAGATCAGCATCATGTGGGTTTGCTGTGATATTATCTTAGCTGAAATGCTTTTACACTTAGCAGGGAAGGAGTTGGACACTCATTCAAGAATGCTTCTGTTTTGAAATATATTATATTCAGAAGCAACTAATTCTTAGTTCTTAGTAGTAACTAATTTAAGTAACAGTTATGTAAATGTAGAAAAAGGAATTGGTCAAGAGATAATTAAAGATGTATTTAAAAGCTTCACTCTGCAAACACCTCTACGCTTCTCAATTCTCTAAATATATGGGACTCTTCCTGTGGGAGAAGGTCCCTTCACCCCCCCCCCCCATAGCCCTGTGGCTCCACTTTTCAATAGCCCTATTTTCCTAAGTAGTAGTAAAGGTCTTGCGAGCTACCAAATCAAAGTATAATGACAGCTGCTAGCACTAATTACTCCCAATACTAATGTGTGAGAATCACAGATAAATAAATAAATCATGTGCTGCACTATCCCCTTAATGATCTGCTGAACCTGCAGCAAAAAACCTAAAAAACAAAATTGTTAACTAACGTGATGTGCCTATAAATTCAATCCCAAGAATAAAAAATATATATATAAGTGACTGTTGTCGTCATACAGCTTACAACATCATATAGCGTGAATATACGCACATTTCATAAATTATAAATATTGATACAAAAGTGATCCATAAAGTGCTCAGGTGCATATAGGTCCATGATACTTGGACCATCCATGGTCAGTTTTCGTGTCCTTAATACAAAGATAATAAACATGACTTGATAGGTGACTGAATATAGTGATCTCCAGCAGTGATTACACTCAGGTGCTCCCCACCCCAAGGTAATGGCCGCTCACCTCAGAGCATGTGACCTCGGAAATAAGTTTGTTCAGTACGCGCTTTTGAATCGTCAAAACGGTTGCAAGGTCCAAATGCTGCTCAAAGATGTGGCATCCTCATATATAAATATCAAAAAGAGACTTCCATAGTTTAATAAAGTTTTAAAAGATTTTATTTAATGCAAACAAAGCCCTATTATAGGGCACTCACATGGCATGCCACGCTCATGTCCCTAAAGATTTAAGCGATTTGGGAGTTCGAGACTTCTAGAAGCATTATATTGCAGCTCAGTTAACTCAACTAATCCAACTCCACTCCACCTATTATCGACCAGATTGGGTCTTCCTTGAGTCTCAGGCTTGTCTTCCTTTATCAATTGACTTGGTTCTGTGAGTCTCCTCGAAATTTTGCAAAGAAATCCTAAGCTCTACGCTTCCCAATCCTCTAAATATATGGGACTCTTCCTGTGGGAGATGGTCCCTTCACTTCCCCCCCATAGCCCTGTGGCTCCGCTTTTATATAGCCCTATTTTTCTTCCAGGCTGTCAATACCAACAGTTTCAGTGGTGGACTGACAAAGAACTCATATCTTATCATACTGGACACTTCATGAATCATAGTGTGAAGGAGGGCATATGCCCCTATGTACAACAATTAGAGATGCCTCCTATGGAACAATTTAATTTACTGCAAAATGTACACTACCTATGCTCTCTTCAAAAACTAAGCCCTGATATTACACTGAGAATGACATTTGAAAACAGATGTTTTCAGGATACAGTGCAACAGGGAGAGGCATCTCAATGTTGTATAGGCTATTTGTGACTCCACCTTCCCAATTTTCTCATCAGATAGCTTGGGAAACTGATCTCAATGTGGAAATTGGGGAAGAGGATTGGGGAGCCTAGAATACCTGTATCTATATAGGTGTCATGAATACCAGATGGTATTTAGTACTGGTGCAACTTTCAAAAATGTGTCTTGGCTCCCCCTCATATTGCTTTTGGGAATGTGGGCAGGTGGGAATGCTTTTATATACATGGTGGACCTGCCCCAAGGTCAGGTGCTTCTTGATGAGAGCCCATTCTTTAATATATTCAGTGACTATGGTTAATATTTCGAGAAATGCTCATGTTGCACTTATAAATGAGGCGGTGGAGAACATCCTAAGACATACACAAACCTTGATTTGTTGTATGTTTTTGCCAGCAAAGATTGCAATCGCCACAGCCTGGAAAAGTCCCGTGGTTGATTTGGCTTTATTAAAAGCACAAATTAACATGGATCATGCTCAATGAAAAAATAGTGAGTATACTCCATGGAAAAAGGCAATATTCAACAAGATTTGGAATTCTTGGCTCTGTTACTTGCAGGTGCCAGATGGCTAGAGGCGGACACGTAGATGGGTGATGGAGGACTTGTGGACAAGCATTACTCTCTTTCTTTCTCTTCCCTACACCATTTTCCCTTTCTCCTTTCCTGCTCATCTTTTACCCTTTTCCTGTTTTCCCTCTTTCTCTCTAGGTGAGTTCTTGATTTTGTTGGGAAGACTCTTACAGACAGTCTTTGTGCTCATAATTATATACTGCTGCTGTGTACCAAGCATAATTTCTAACGCTAACATGAGCATTTTTCAGATTTTTCTGTGTTTCTATGAAGTCTATTAGCCGTCAGGCCTCTTAATGTAATTTGGTCATATTTGTCTCTTTCTTGCCGTTTTTGTATGCTTATTTCCCATTCAGTTATCCCTTTAATGCCTAAGCTTATTTCTGACATTTGTTGCTTACAAATTAAAATCCATATTTTTTGCTAGAAAATTACTTAGAACCCCCAAACATTATATATATTTTTAAGCAGAAACCCTAGAGAATAAAATGGGCGATCGTTGCAATACTTTATGTCACGCAGTATTTGCGCAGTGGTCTTTCAAATGCAAATAATTGGGAAAAAATACACTTTCATGAATAAAAAAAAAAAACTAAACAGTAAAGTTAGCCCAATTGTTTTGTATAATGTGAAAGAGGATGTTATGCCGAGTAAATAGATACCTAACATGTCATGCTTTGATGTATGTCCTAAAAGTGTAGTGCTAAATAAATGACCTTGTGTAAAACACCATATATGACATAGTGTAAAACCTTTGAAGTGAACAGAAAATCCAATCAGAATATTATTCAATCCAAAAATGTCCTTATGCAAAAGTGCAAAATATAATATATTCATAAAGTGCAAAGTTCATAAATTAATAACTAAAGTGCTCCTGTGCAAACTGTTCATGCATGCAGTTCGGCTCAGTGCTCAGACATTCACCATTGTCACACCTTCACCAAAAATCAGATGGGGTTTACCAGATCACCAGCGATGTTCCTTTCTCAGGAAGATCATTCAGCGCTTATTGGGATCTCTGATCCTCAGATGGAAATCCGGAAAGGTTCCCCCACCAGCCTCACTGTGTTCCCCTTATGGTAACAAGATGATCCAGCTCACCGGCTCAGATGGGATGGATGGATGAATCCTCAGAATTAAAATGGGTAAAAAACAGGGAGACTCCTCATGGTGTAGTATGGTCTCAATCGTTTTTTTGGTAAAATCAGTGCGCTTACAGTGGGGACAGAAAGTATTCAGACCCCCTTAAATTTTTCACTCTTTGTTATATTGCAGCCATTTGCTAAAATCATTTAAGTTAATTTTTTCCTCATTAATGTACACACAGCACCCCATATTGACATAAAAACACAGAATTGTTGACATTTTTGCAGATTTATTAAAAAAGAAAAAATGAAATATCACATGGTCCTAAGTATTTAGACCCTTTGCTCAGTATTTAGTAGAAGCACCCTTTTGCTCTAATACAGCCATGAGTCTTTTTGGAAAAGATGCAACAAGTTTTTCACACCTGGATTTGGGGATCCTCTGCCATTCCTCCTTGCAAATCCTCTCCAATTCTGTCAGGTTGGATGGTAAACGTTGGTGGACAGCCATTTTTAGGTCTCTCCAATGATGCTCAATTGGGTTTAAGTCAGGGCTCTGGCTGGGCCATTCAAGAACAGTCACAGAGTTGTTGTGAAGCCACTCCTTCATTATTTTAGCTGTGTGCTTTGGGTCATTGTCTTGTTGGAAGGTAAACCTTCGGCCCAGTCTGAGGTCCTGAGCACTCTGGAGAAGGTTTTCGTCCAGGATATCCCTGTACTTGGCCGCATTCATCTTTCCCTCGATTGCAACCAGTCGTCCTGTCCCTGCAGCTGAAAAACACCCCCACAGCATGATGCTGTCACCACCATGCTTCACTGTTGGTACTGTATTGGACAGGGGATGAGCAGTGCCTGGTTTTATCCACACATACCACTTAGAATTAAGGCCAAAAAGTTCTATCTTGGTCTCATCAGACCAGAGAATATTATTTCTCACCATCTTGGAGTCCTTCAGGTGTTTTTTAGCAAACTCCATGCAGGCTTTCATGTGTCTTGCACTGAGGAGAGGCTTCCGTCGGGCTACTCTGCCATAAGGCCCCGACTGGTGGAGGGCTTGCAGTGATGGTTGACTTTCTACAACTTTCTCTCATCTCCTGACTGCATCTCTGGAGCTCAGCCACAGTGATCTTTGGGTTCTTCTTTACCTCTCTCATCAAGACTCTTCTCCCCCAATAGCTCAGTTTGGCCTGGCGGCCAGCTCTAGGAAGGGTTCTGGTCATCCCAAATGTCTTCCATTTAATGATTATGGAGGCCACTGTGCTCCTAGGAACCTTAAGTGCAGCAGAAATGTTTTTTGTAACCTTGGCCAGATCTGTGCCTTGCCACAATTCTGTCTCTGAGCTCTTCAGGCAGTTCCTTTGACCTCATGATTCTCATTTGCTCTGACATGCACTATGAGCCGTAAGGTCTTATATAGACAGGTGTGCGGCTTTCCTAATCAAGTCCAATCAGTATAGTCAAACACAGCTGGACTCAAATGAAGGTGTAGAACCATCTCAAGGATGACCAGAAGAAATGGACAGCACCTGAGTTAAATATATGAATGTCACAGCAAAGGGTCTGAATACTTAGGACCATGTGATATTTCATTTTTTCTTTTTTTAATAAATCTGCAAAAATGTCAACAATTCTGTGTTTTTCTGTCAATATGGGGTGCTGTGTGCACATTAATGAGGAAAAAAAATTAACTTAAATGATTTTAGCAAATGGCTGCAATATAACAAAGAGTGAAAATGTTAAGGGGGTCTGAATACTTTCCGTCCCCACTGTACATATAAAACAAAAATACTGCTGGCTATAAATCTCTCTGTTATAGCCAGTGCTATCCTTCAAACGGTCATTAATTCAAAAAGCATCTGTGCAGCAGCGTGTGTTCATCGTCCCTACAATTGTTTCGTTACATGTAACGTCATCAGGGGTACTTGTCATGCTTTAAAATTGCGCACACTTGTGGAATTTTTTTTTTTTTAAATTGATTATCCAGAGCCAACTGCCTATGATCATTGTTTTGGTGAGTTCATCTGAGCACTTTACTGCTGGTATCCCACTCTCCCAGTGGTCACTTTTGCACTGCCAAAGAACTACTCATGCACCTGGCTCTCTACATAATAGTGGTCCAATTGTTGCAATCTAGCGCCTGACCTTTTTTTTTTTTCCCTTGTTACATTTTCTGTGTCTATGACAGAGCATCATGGCTGTGGCATGTGAACAGCCCCCTGGCTGTTTTGTAGGCTTCAGGTGGGCAGTTGGGGACAGTAAAACGATGGCTCAACTTCCTGTTTTTACTGCTCTCTGGCCACCCATGTAAAAGAGACCTAAAACACCTTTTGTTTTTACGCACCTGTAACATATTTATCTAATTTCAACTAAAGGTATGGTTAGGCTTTAAATATTCACTGCATAGTTTGTTTTCCATGACAAACCTGAAATCAGACAGTTCAGCTAGCAACAGCTGAGTAAGAAAAGTAATTTGCTACTTTCTATTTATAAACTGCTACTTAATCTCCCAAAATAGCACCACAATTCCAGGTGCAATAAGTACAAAGCTATTGCTCATCTCATTCTGTTTCATAAACAAACCTTTTACCTTAATTTAAGTCAAGCTGAGTGTTCACAATTTTGGTTGCAGGGTAAACAATAATATCTACAGACATTAAGGGCATCTTATTTGATGCATTCCTAAAGTAATCTCAGAGATGAAAGACAACCAAAGAGGTAAACTTCAAGATATATCCCTAACAAATAAAACACAAAGCAACTCATATGTTTGATTTCATTTGTTCCAACCTACAGGTTCTATGAAGACAATCATGACCTCAGTTTATCAGTTTCTACAAAGAAACAACTACATTTTCACTCTGGAATTGGTGCTGTGCTTAGGGCAAAGATCAAATGATTATATTATATAGTACACATTTATACCACACTCTGACCACGTGTACAGCTAGGATCAGAACATCCGGATGGGAAAAAAAACTACATTAGGCAAGACTGCAAAATCTTCAAAGGCTTTATCAACTCTCTAATGCCCTGTACACACGGTCGGATTTTCCGTCGGAAAAAGTGCAATCGGATTGTGTTGTCGGAAATTCTGATTGTGTGTGGGCTCCATCTGACTTTTTCCTTCGGAATTTTTGACACACAAAGTTTGAGAGCTTGCTATAAAATTTTCCGACGACAAAATCCGATCTGTTAAATTCCGATCGTGTGTACACAAATCCGATGCACAAAGTGCCACGCATGCTCAGAATAAATTAAGAGACGAAAGCTATTGGCTACTGCCCCGTTTTTAGCCCTGACGTATGTGTTTTACGTCACCGCGTTCGGAACGATCGGATTTTCCAACAACTTTGTGCGACCCTGTGTATGGAAGACAAGTTGGAGCCAACATCCATTGGAAAAAATCCATGGATTTTGTTGTCGGAATGTCCAATCAATGTCCGACTGTGTGTACAGGGCATTAGGAGCTACTTGGGGGATTCAGTAAACCTTTGCAAATTGTAGAGAGAGGGAGGCAAAACCAACCAGTGTCTGCACAGCAGCACACACTGCTAAAGCCTTAGTTTTTTTTTTTTCTTTTTTTTATCACAGGGGATGGTACTTGCATTTACTGTGAAGTGTCCCTTGTGCTGCTGCGTTCGGAAGCAAAGGGGAGCAAGGTGATGAGTCTTACAGTATGTTAAGATTAGTGGGATCCAGTGAGGGCTTTTTAAGTATGGGGATGACCAGTGTCTGGTCAAAAAAAAAAAGGGCTCCTGCCCTATCAGACAGGACCGTGATGTGTAACAGAGCATTGTGAAGCTTGCTACTGGAAAGACAAAAATGCAAATTAGGAGCAGGTAACACAAATTTCATATATTTTTTAATCTGTGTATTTAGCTGTTTGTCTGGAGTTTACCTAGAAGTTCCAGAACAGTTGTATTATCTGCATTATTTTACCATATACCAAAAACATTTTTATATAGCCTATTTGAGACAAAGGTGTTGTATTTTTAACAAGACTTATTATACCCCAGACACTGAAATATTGATTTGTTAGTACAAACATATGGTACACTGTCCCTCTGCATCAGAGCATCCTCTTTATGTTCTATCTATGTTATCATTTGTGGGATATTGATTAACTAACCTCTCTATAGAACACTGAGGGCACTGTGCTCCAAACGGGTCTTAATGAACAAACATCTTTGTTTCTGAACAAATGATTGCATTTTATGTGCACAGTAAGAAGAAAGGCAAAATAAAGTAAACTGTACCAATTGCCCATGGCAACAAATCAGATTCATCTTTAAAACCCAACAAGGAATCTCATTGGTTGCTATTGGTTTCCCCAATCCTAGTTTTTCATTCATTTATTTTTTTTCGAAAATACTTCTCATTTTACTGTAAAAAGAAGAGTAACCATTTTTGAATCATAATATACTGTAGAAGATGCACTGTACTTCAGTCTTCATTTATGAATGCATTTTCTTTTGCAGCATCCTTCAGAAATGAAATTTGGAGAGGAAATCTTGTTGTTCTCATGTTAGAACATTAATCTAGTTAAGCACACTTATGAGGCTAATTGAAAAATTGCAATTCACTATTCTGAAGTTGAGTTAGTGGCCGTCTACGATAACAGGATGGAGGGAAGAACTGAGGAGAATGGGAAAGCTTATTATATTCTACAAAAACAAACTGATATTGTGAGGCATTGAAAATATATTGTTCCTTGTTAAGTATACAGTGTAGGCTAAATAACATTTAGATTAGAAAAATAGCTTCACAGATTTACTGTTTAAGAAAATTAAGAACATACGTGCTCACACCATGTTTTACAAACCCTGTGATTTACAGCAGCCTGTCAAAGGGCCACATCAAGGGCCACATGACCGAGGTGACTCTGCCCCCAGCAATACTATGCTTCCAGCAGAATCACTGAAACTCAGCTTTCATTATCACTAGCAGAAGTCACACTGTCCCTGCCTGAAATGCTACTGACACTCAATTATTAGCAAAGGCGCGGCTATTTATAATTGGTCTGAGCAGCAAACACTCCATAGGATAATGTGAGTTGATTTTTTTTTTAAGCAATTCTGTTACTGATGTGGTGCTTCCAGCAGCAGATTTACCATCTAATTTAGTTCTTAAAAGAGACACTGTCACCTTGCCCATACAGGACAAAGTGCAAAGAAGCAGGGAGCTGCTATGGAGCGCAGGTAAGGTGAAGATATGGGAGTCAAGGGATGCCCTTTGTACTTTTAATTGTCCTGAGAGGTGACAGCTTACGAAAGCAAACTCTATAAGTCTTATGGCCTATCATACATGGTATTTAACAGTACTTCATGTTATTGTCTTTCATTACACTTTCCAGAGTCGCTTGACTGTGATTGTTTTTGCCGTTTAGTCAGATTCAACTATATGCTAGCTTAAGACTGGATTGTTTTATTAAAACAAAGATATTAAAATCTATTTGTGATATAATAAAATGTAAGAACAATTATATGCATAAATGATAAAAACCTGTAGCATCAGTTAGAAAATGTAAGCAGGTAGACAGGGAGGAAAGGTAACAACTCAACCCCTCCATTCCTCATGACATTGGATCGCAAAAGGTACAAAGAAGCCCCCCATTTTCATTGTATGCATTGGCATGGTCTTATCAGACACCAAATACATCCTTCCTTGATACCTGAATAGCAGGATCACAGTTTTAACCACTTAAGCCCCGGACCATTTGGCTGGCCAAAGACCAGAGCACTTTTTGCGATTTGGCACTGCATCGCTTTAACTGACAATTGTGCTCCCAAAGAAAATTGAACTCCTTTTTTCCCCACAAATAGAGCTTTCTTTTGGTGGTATTTGATCACCTCTGCGTTTTTTATTTTTTGCGCTATAAACAAAAAAGTAGCGACAATTTTGAAAAAAAAAGCATTATTTTTTACTTTTTCTATAATAAATATCCCTAAAAAATATTAAAATTTTTTTTTTTCTCAGTTTAGGCCGATATGTATTCTTCTACATATTTTTTGTTAAAAAAAAAAATCGCAATAAGCGTTTATTGATTGGTTTGCGCAAAAGTTATAGCGTCTACAAAATAGGGGATACTTTTATGGCATTTTTATTATTATTTTTTTTTACTAGTAATGGCGGTGAAGAGTGATTTTTATCAGGACTTCGACATTATGGCGGACACATCGGACACACATCTGAAACTTTTGGGACCATTCACATTTATACAATGATCAGTGCAATTAAAAATGCATTGATTACTGTGTAAATGTGATTGGTAGTGAAGGGGTTAACCACCAGGTGAGGTTGTAGGGGATAAGTGTGTCCTAGGAAGTGATTCCAACTGTGGGGGGAGGAGCTGTGTGTGACACGACACTGATCACTGCTCCCAATTACAGGGAGCTGTGATCAGTGTCCTGTCACTAGGCAGAACGGGGAAATGTTTGTTTACATCAGCATTTCCCCATTCTTCCTCTCCTCTCACGCTCATGGAGCTCCCGGTGGGTTTGCGGGCGCGCCTGAAAGCCGCCTCTTAAAGGCAACGTGCAGGTATGTTAATCTACCTGTACGTGCCCTTCTGCCACAGTATATCTGCGTGAGGCGGTCAGGAAGTGGTTAATCAATAATGGACCAAGTCATATGAATTGGGGTGCAAATCAGGAGGATTAAGTGGCACTGCGGTTGCACCCTATTTGAAATAATTAGGTCACTATAAAAAAAAAAAAGAAAGAAAAACTTGTTTGATTTGCAGCTTTCATAAGGTGCAACCAGCACACCTCTAAACCCTCAAGCTTGAACATGAAGGCTTTAACTAATAAATGTATTTTCTTCAGCTTAAAGGCCCTAAAACTTCAATGTGCTATTGGCTGACAGAGAATAAGGTAGTCTAGTGGGTTTATGGAAAAAATACTTTTTCTGTTTTTGGCCTTTCCATTTTAATTTCCAAGCCTTTTTCCTAAAGTATGGAGTTTTCCATCATTCCTTTCAGCTAACCAGAGAAGTGGGGGAGAGAAGGAAAGGCCAGTGTTTGCAGCTGGGGTATTGAGCTTTAAAGAAAACCTGTTGCTTTGCCCTGCATGATTAATTTTGCCTTTGCACAACATGCATATTCAAAATTCCAGGCATAAAAATGCCCCATATCACCAGAAGAGTTCAAACCTGAGCAAGCGCCAAGTGACTGGCAGTATTCTGAGGTGTTTCCACACTGTATTGTCACAATGCTGCATAAATGTATGTTGTATTATACCTAACATGGTAAATAATGTACCATAACAACATTGTACATATTAGGTATTATATGCACTATAAAATATGCACCCAGTGATGTCACAGAAAACCCTGGGGAGTGTGGGATGTAATAAAAAAAAAACTGTTTTCCTTCTTTTGTTATTACTGGATTAGGCCACAAATGGAGACTCAGTATGGAATCTAGAAGACCAAAGACATAGATTAAGATTCTGTTAACTTTGATACATTAAACTGTATTTTAAAGTGTTTTAGCGTGTGAGTTTTTTGTACACTAATGAACAAGTAAGAGTTGCAAGAAGCCAAAAAATTGGGAAGAGTGTCCAAAGACCATTTTCAAAGTATCTACCATTCTAAAGAGCTCAAATAAGCATGCCAGTAGGCTACAGATTGCAGCCCCCGTGGGACCCATATTGTTTTTTAAACATGAATAAGAAAAAATAATGATAAATCTTAAGAGCAGGATGACACTGACTGGTGAGGTATATCTGGATACATTATATTATGGGGGTTTAATTTATGTTGCTTTGTTTTGTTTTTCTTTAGTAAGGCAATTTTTTTTTTGTTTTTCTTTGTTTTTTTTTTTTTTTGTCTAGGCTCTGGGGACTCACTGATTTTAAGACCCCGAAGGGCTCTACTTTGCAAATTATATTTGGGAGCTATAATGCAGGATTATGATGTGATGGAGTTTGATAATCCATGTCATTTTAAGAGGTGCGCACTCCTAATGGAAGACCCTTAGTGCTAGTTCACACCAGATGCAGTTCTGTGCGCTTTTTTTCTGCACTAAAAATGCATGCACAGTGTTTTCCATGTATTCCAATGGCTTTAGCTCACACCAGTGCAGTCAGTTCCAGTCAGTTTCTGATGCAGAAGCTGACTGGAAACTGACCAGAAACTGACTGCATGGTGTGAACTAGAGCCATTGGAATACATGGAAAACACTGTGCATGCATTTTTAGTGCAGAAAAAAAGCGCACGGAACCGCATCTGGTGTGAACTGGCCCTTATGATATTGAATGGTGGGATGGATGGGATATTGTGCATACCCCCTCCTGCCCCAGATGTTAATGATAAATGGTTTTGTGTTTTTTTGGTTCCTCCTTTTTACTTCAGATAAGCCCCTTGGTGTACCATTGTGTTCTTAGGCTTGGTTCCTCCAAGTCTGCTAAAGCCTTAATTTATGTTGTTCTGACATTTTTGGATATTACAGGTAAGTTATAGTATCAGGCCTATTGGTGGATAAGTGCTCTAATCTGGGTCCTAAGTTCTACCTGTCCCCCCCACGACTCACCTGCGTTTTTCATCTTGTTGGCTTCTTGTTTGGGGGGGGGGACATGGTGTTTCCATTTCAGTTTGGGCCATTTTTTTTGTCTTTCTTCCCCCTTCAGATCACTTTCCTTATGTGCTTTTCAGTATTAGACTTGTATTTGACATATGATTTATATATATATATATTTTCTTTTGTCATCTTTATTTATGTATATGCCAGCATGCATTCTGAGGAAGCAAGTCATGCAGAACGTGTCAATCTTACACGCTGACAGAATATTATAATCATCCATGTTTGGAAAATAATATGCAGATATAAGACATGATGTGATTGTATTTATCTTGGGGGGACTTCCACCCTACCCTGAGTATTACCCAGGGGACGGTTGGAGTCCCATTTAGCTTCTTTAGAAAAAATTTTACTTTGCAATATTAACCCTCCAAATGTATGCATGATAGATAGATAGATAGATAGATAGATAGATAGATAGATAGATAGATAGATAGATAGATAGATAGATAGATAGATAGATAGATAGATAGAGATAGATAGATAGATAGATAGATAGATAGATAGATAGATAGATAGATAGATAGATAGATAGATAGATAGCTATTACTAATGCCATACAAATCTGTTTATTTCCTGCATAAATTATGACAAAATACATTGTCATGAAAACTTTGTTTATTTTAGAGGACAACGTGTTCTCATATTTCATTATCTGCATATGCTGTGAAATCATCAAATATCCCATCAGTCTCCATAATGCAGCATCGACAAAGCATGTATTGGATAATAAATGAAATCTATGTTCTTGTACTTTGTGATTACTGTCTTCTACACAAAACTTTCCTTCTTAGCCTAAATGTATTACAGCATTAGCATTTTCTGCTTTGGGGATTTACTCTGCTTATTTTCATTGCTTGAATTTCTATATATAAAACAGTTTAGGATTTCTGCATCACTTGTAAACTTAAAGGAAACCCAGAAGTGTTGTTCAGTTCTAATGGTGGGTTTAGGTCCTCAAAACACTTCTGATAATTCACACTCTCACACCAATGAGAACTTACCAGTAACAGGATTGCTAAAGAAGACACTTACCTGCTTCTATCATCAAAGCAGTGTTTAGGTTGGAGCAGGTTTTGTTCTGTCTGTTGTCTTAGCAATCCAGTTCCCTGTGAGTTGCTCCAGAGATAGGCTCTTTCGTGTGATGACATGGCTCCTAGCAGTATCGATAGGCTTGTAATGGATGCCATATGAGGGAGGCTAATATTTATCATTCCCACTGTTCTTAAAAGCAACCCTTTCTTTACTACATTACAACTAAAGTGACAGCTGGAATACAACGCTTGGACTCTCAAGGGGGCTACTATGTACCTTTTATAATTCTCACAAGCAAATCAGAACCCGTAAACTCAGTGCTCTAAAATCAATATAATCAGCATTGCAAATTTTGGCTAATAACATGCACAGCTTCTCTTGGTTCTTCAAACTAATTGGTGACCTCCTCATCCAGAAGGTATTAAAAGGAGGCAGGAAGGGAACAGCTAGACAAAGTTTGCAATATCAGGTTGCTCTGGTTTTTAGGGGTCTTGTGACAAAAAGGTACCTGCATCTAACGTCAGTTATGACATAAAATATAGTAGAAGGAGTAAAGAGTTGCTTTTAATACCTTTATAGAATACATGGTAGCAAAGTGTAGCATTTAAGCCATCAATCAGCACATAAAGTTTAAGTTTGGTGATACCCTTTGTTGACTAAGGCTAGAGTTATGCAGGCACCTTCTGACTGCACTACTAAAGTGCAATCCTTACCCAATAAAGGGTATCACCAAACTCAAACTTTCTGTACTGATGGTTGTTAAAGATGCAAGCTTTTGAAACAAGCAATGGGGTTAATATACTAAAACTGGGGAGTGCAAAATCTGGTGCAACTCTGCCTAGAAATCAATTGGCTTCCAGTTTTTTTTTGTTAAAGCTTAAAGTGGAACTTCACTCTCCCAATCAACATTGATTGTTTTTAATTCTAATGCTGCTAGCATTAGCAAATAAATTAAAGAGTATATCATATTTACTTTTTTCAAACTTTTTTTTTTACATTTCTTCAGTTACTTTCTGTTTTTTGTAGAAACATTATATATAAACCTCTAGCAGGATTTTTAAGGCAATGAAAATTCGATTTAAATAAAATCAATTTTATTAATATAATAAATCAAGGGAAAAAAGGGTATAACAATTTACACAAAAAAATATTCAGATTGATTGCAAGATTCTGTATACATCAGATATTGAAAAATACGTATTGCTAATGATACATAGCTATAAAAACAATTTTTGGAGAAGGGTGATACAGCACACCACCCGATACAATCACCACAGATGACCACTTCCTCCGGTGGGGGTTTTTTGTTTTCACCCCATACATCCTATACCCTACCCGACACAGGAGGGCCCCAGTGTAAGATATACACGGGGGCCTCCCAATTTTCCCCACCCGGGGTCACCCTCAGATGGGGATGTTCTCGTGTCGGTGGTTATTAGTCCTAGTCCCCCTCCTGCTATTTACATTCTCAGTTGGAGTGGGGACTTTTTGTGGTTTTGTTCATACATTTTTCCAATATATTTATTCTAATGATTTTTTGATCCAAATTTCCATTTCTATGTTTTCCCTCCCCTTCCCGCAGTTTGCGGGTTAGTCAACCTGATCTGACCATCCATGTGGGCGGTTATTTCAGCCTCCTATTAGGGGTATATTCAAAGTTGTTTTCTGGGAGGGATCCCTAAATCAGGCCAAATCATCTACGGTGTTAATATTTAAAAAAAAAAAATTTTGCCCGGGAGGGCTTCACTAATCTCTTTTTTACAAGTATGGGCACAGCCCCTTTCCAACATGGCAGCGGGCTGGCCCATATGTGTTTCGCAGCGCTGTCATAGACATGGATGCCGCGGGGCGCGTGCGTGACCCGACGCACGCTCTCGCGGCGCGCATGCGCGACCATGCAGCGGTATTTGTTTCCATGGTGACGTTCAGCTTCTCTACGTTGAAGCGCACCTGAGGGCGGTAAAGATAGGCGAGCCACGCCATTGGCTGGCGTGGCACCCTATCCCCGCCCACACCACATAAAGAACGCCAGAGACGGCAAGATGTCGTCACTCTTCCCTCTGGAACCACCGAGGGCTGTCAGGGCAGACGTCGGGCTCGATCCTTTTCACCACTGCTGGCGAATCTTCATCTGATACCTTGGGTAAAGTAAGTGTCCTGGTCCCTTACTATTCAAACCCTATGGACCCTCCACAAATGGGAGGTGTAAAAACCCCCTTTTTTTGTTTTTTGTTTTCTGTTATCTGAGGGGACCTGGGGATTGAGGTGGGGATGGAGGGGTTATGCGGGTACATGTGGGATGGGGGATTAGGTATGTGTGTGGAGGTGTCCACCCGCCCCCCCCTCCATCTTTGTGGCCACTTTCACTGATCATGCCCCTTTTTTCAAACAGCTATCACTACTTGATGCTGAAAACGCCAAAAATCTGGATTGAATGTACAGTTCCAGCCGTCTTGTAGGAGTTATAGAATGTTTTAACCCTTGGAGATTTGGGACTCTCTACCCCAGAGTGGGAGCCTGTGTTTACCCACGAGATGTTCTGGGAGGATGTGAGTAATGGAACATTCTTACAATGCAGGAATCATAATACATAAACACATTTATAAATTATAATATGACTATTTTTGTTTTTTTAGAATGTGATGCATTTCCCTGAAGAAGACTTTTATTAAAACATACAGGTTGAAACGCGTTGGAATCCCACCACTCGACGCCACGGTTGTCATCTGTGGTGATTGTATCGGGTGGTGTGCTGTATCACCCTTCTCCAAAAATTTTTTTATAGCTATGTATCATTAGCAATATGTATTTTTCAATATCTGATGTATACAGAATCTTGCAATCCATCTGAATATTTTTTTGTGTAAATTGTTATACCATTTTTTTTCCTTGATTTATTATGTTAATAAAATTGATTTTATTTAAATCGAATTTTCATTGCCTTAAAAATCCCGCTAGAGGTTTATATATAATGTTTCTACAAATTTGTATGGGATGATGGCAATGACACATCCATACCACCGAGGTCATATGTATAAACTTTCTTTTTTTTTGCCTAGGCAAAATATGTCATACAACCCAGGAGTCTTCAGGAGGGGAGGAGAGGTTTTCTCAGCTAAGCACACTCTCCTGCATGCAAGCCTGAGCTAAGGGCAGAAGGATTCCAGGAAGTAAATACTACATGAATCATTTGCCCTTACTTAAGATGGCCATGGCCAGAAATGCTAGGGGATTGTTTTTCAAAGTGATTTCTCAACAAAATAAAGCAGACATGGATGGATGGCCGAGTGAGCTTTGAATACTGCAAAAGAATTAGATATGGTTTTTGGTTTGTGGTGCTCAAGATTTAAAAATTAAGAAAATTAACTTTGAAACTACATGTTAAAGCTTATGTGAGGTTTTACGCATTGATTTTGCATATACTTTAAGGCTCCATTTACATTAATGCATTTGTTGATGCTTTTTGCGTTTCGCAGAAATGCAGAGAATTTTTTTTAACGTGGGTTTCTATGAAACACGTTCACATCAATGCATTTTGTGCCTCTGCATTTTTGGAAAGGGCAGGGGACTTTTTTCCCACAAAATGCAGCATTTTGCATGTAATAGACTTCAATGGACCCGCATCCAAACCGCAAGTACTGCGTTTTTTACCACAAGTTTACCGCGATTTTGCAGTGATTTGCGTTTTGTATTACATTCACTGTATATAGCTGGTTGCTAAGGAGCAGGTCGGGAAGGCTGTAAAAAGAAAAAACTGATGGCTAAAAAAAAAAATCACAAAAAAAAACAGCGTGGGCCCCCCCAAAGACCATACCGGACCCTTCGGTCTGGTATGGATTTGGAGGGGACACCACCATGCCAAATTTTTTTTTATAAATGGTGTGGAGTCCCCCCCAACATCCATGTCAGACCCTTGTCCGAGCATGCAGCCTGGCAGGTCAGGAAAGGGAGGGGACGAGTGAGTGCCCCCCCGAACCATGCCCTCAACATGGGGGTGTGGGTGGGTCCCCAAAGCACCTTGCCCCCATGTTGATGGAGACAAGGGCCTCTTCCCGACAACCCTGGCTGGTGGTTGTTGGAGCCAACAGGCGGGGCACTTATTGGAATTTGGAAGCCCTCTTTAACAAGGTGCCCCCAGATCTCGCCCCTCCATGTGAATGGGATTGGGTACATTGCACCCCTACCCATCCACCCGAAAAAGCAGTGAAATGTAAAAAAAACAAGAGCCAGTTTTTGACAAGTTCTTTTTAAAAAAAATAGCTCCAAGCTGTTTTCTCCTGGTGCCGTTTTCTCCCAGTGCCGTCTTCTTCTTGTGCTGTCTTCTTCCTCGCCACAGCTTACCCGCTAAAAACAAAAAAGGCCGCTCTTGTCCTGAGGCTGTCTTCCTCTGTTGTGAAGTCCCCCCGCTGTCTGACATCTCTTATATAGCCATGGTCCGTGGCCATCCGGTGACGTCACCCAGAATCACAAGGAGCTCTTCTTTTTTTAACATTTCACTGCTTTTTGGGGTGAATGGGTAGGGATATGATGTACCCGATACCCATTCACATGGGGGGGTCTGGGGGCCCCCTTGTTAAAGGTGGCTTCCTAATTCCGATAAGCCCCCTGCTCGCAGACCCCGACAACCACTGGCCAGGGTTGTTGGGAAGAGGCCCTTGTCCCCATCAACAAAGCACCCACCCCTTATGTTGAAGGCATGCAGTCTGGTATGGTTCAGGAGGGGTGGGGGCGCTCGCTCGTCCCCTCCCTTTCCTGACCTGCCAGGCTGAATGCTTGGATAAGGGCATGGTATGGATTTTGGGGGGGACCCCACGGTGTTTTTTTTTTTTCGTGAATTTTTTTAGCCGGCAATTTTTTTTTACATTCAGCTGTCAGCGGGGAAGCCCGCTGACAGCTCATGACTCATCGGTTGCTAAGGACGTGGTGGCCGACTTCCCAGCTGCTCCTTAACAACCAGCTATATACAGTGCATGTAAAAAAAAACACACAAATCGCAAAAAACAAATCATGGTAAAATTGCGGTAAAACGCAATAAATCGCAGTTCCAAAAATGCAGAAAGCACAGCAAAAAGCACTGCAGAAACGCTTAAAAGCAACATGCATAAATGTGAAGCGGGCCTTACCTGGATGTAAACCTCTGACATTAAATCATATAGTCATATAGTCTTTTGCAAGTTGCAAATGGCTATTACAATACCCATTACACAAACATAGTCCTACATTGTCACCATCAAGAATCTTGCCCTGGGTGCAGGAGATCCGCAACACTGAGAAGTAACAAAGAATGAAAAACAGGTGAAAACATATATTTTACTTTTCTAAAAATGGCAATCGTTTACGATTCAGTGTGCTGTAGAACTAAATAAAACTAAATGTCATTAAACTGGAATTTACATCTACCCTAACTTTTACAATTTTAGAAACTGATCTTAACTAAATGGAACATTTCAGACTCTGTGATCAACTAAACATAGTTAAATGATATGTTGTATTGAACCTTTCTAAATTGCTCAACTCTGTAAGATAAAAAGTTCAGTCAATTTAGTGTGTTATAGTGGTAATCAGTATATTAAGTGAATACCACATTACACAGGGATAGATTAAGCAGGTTACCATGGCACCAAAAACATCTGCTAAACAAAGTCAAAGTAATGATAAACACATTTGAGATCCCTTTGTTGTTGATTTTTCTTCCAGATGCACAGAGCTATAAAAGAGCTATCAGTGAAGCTATCCATTAGTTGCCAATTCAAAATGATTTCATCAAGTTATCCCCAAGCCATTTCTAAAATCTGCCAAATGGAAGCCTACTTGAATAAAATTAAACAGTCAAGTTTTCACTTTGTTTTGTTTTCCCTATTAATCTGATGGCAGACCATGTAGATACCAGAAGGAAATGACAAGGACAACAGCTTTAGAGGAGGAGATACTCTTTGATGGCAAATGCTTGATGAAAGTCCAGAACCCAAGATTGATTATTAGCAGCAGGACTGTAAGTATAGAGGTTTTTCATTTTATCTATTAGGATTCTTGAGTTTAAATGATAGCCTTCATTGGCTAAATTACAAGTATGACATTTTTTTTATTATCGTAGAATAATATTTATCTAGGTGGATGTAGCATCAGCCTGATGCTGCATCTGTCCCATACCAGCTCTAAGGCTGCGAACTGAGTGATCAAACACTGCTTATGGCTTGGTTCTCAGAGCTCCCTGAGTAGAGAGCTGGTGACTGTCAGTCAACGCTGTCTGCTCTTCCCCTCCAGCGCTCACTGGAGCTGAGCTGTGGAGGGGCGGGAGCGGCCAGCTCAGGCTTTCAGCGGCTTGCTGAGAGGTTGAGCCGGGTGCCAGTCCAGGCATGTGGGCGGATTTCAACCATATGGGCGCAGTCCTTCCCGAGCCTGGACCGACTCTGTGACATCAACAGGTTTTAGCTCGCTGCCTGCTGAAAACGGGTCATAGGAGTGCAGAGCTAACTGCACTCCTGTGATCCACAGGAGAAGTATAGCCAAATGAGCTTTGGCTGTACTTCTCCTTTAAGTTAGTAAAGAAGCTTTCAAAAGGATTATCCATCAGACATTGGGGTTGATTTACTAAAACTGGAAAGTGCAAAATGCAGCTGTGCATGGTAGCCAATCAGCTTCTAACTTCAGCTTGTTCAATTAAGTTTTAACAAAAAACCTGAAAGATGATTGGTTTCTATGCAGAGCTGCACCAGATTTTGTGGCTTTCAAGGGGACAGGAGCATGTGGCAGGGAACAAAGTATAGTAAAAATAATGGACCTTTACTAAAAAAAATGATATGGTAAGTTTTTCACATTTTCATCTAAGCTGATTAGTGCAGACTCAAGTTAGGTGCTCCGTCTACCACTAAACATATAAAATAACCTAAATGACATAGAGGCGGTAGGAAATGAGCAGACCACTAGCACCAAATAGTAGAGTAATACATTTATTTAGAGATCAAAAATGAGACTTATAAATTACCTGAGAGCAATTGCTTAACTACCCCCCAAATAACACCAATAGTGCTTGTATATAAAGCAAATAAAAACATGATGGCAAATAGGGCATACAGCTCATCGTTCCAATGACTCATCTGTAACAAGCAAGGAAATACTCCTGTAATTATAATATTATGAATTCAAAGACTTCCATAAGAGGAAAGCCTCTTTAATCATTAACAGCATAGTGAAAACCCTTTATAGGAATAATGAGCAGCTGTACCATAACCATAAAGACATAATCCAACAGTCTACTACAGCCTGGTCAATCAAACTCTCTTATTCATTTTAGGACTTTAGATAACAATTTTCACCAGAGGTAAAGTTAAACTGTATGTAAACTTTAACAAGGAAGTACTCTTATTTACTCCCTTTTGGTCTGCTAAACACACAATTAAAGGTTTTTCTTATATCTGTTCGATCAATACAAAAAATATCTGTGATTTTGCCAGAAACCTTGTGAGCTAATGATTTTCTATGTTATCTGCCTATGTTCAAGGAGGGGTTATGTAGATGAGGGGGGGAGGGGGGTGAGGGAAGGTCTGTGTTCTTTAGTGCATTAGAAGTGAAGCAGGCAGGAATGACACCACAATCTTTGGATTTCAAAGTGAATAGAGTACATTGTGCTATCCAATAATTAAAACAGTAGGAACACACTATATTTCTAACACATCAACAGTTTTTTTTTTTTTTTTTTTTTTTTTTAACCTGAAGCACATTTATAGGGATAAAACATGGGGAAATATGAATGTATTCTGAACTAGTGCTAACGTTTTTTTTAAATAGTTCATTCACATCAAGAACTCCTATCTCTATGCTATTTCCTTCTTTGTAACAATATTACTCTAACCCAGTGTTTCTCCACTCCAGTCCTCAAGGCGCCCCAACAGGTCATGTTTTCAGGGTTTCCATTATTTTGCACAGGTGATTTGATCAGTTTCACTGCCTTAGTAATTACCACAGTGGTTTCATCTGAGGGAAATCCTGAAAACATGACCTGTTGGGGCGCCTTGAGGACTGGAGTTGAGAAACACTGCTCTAACCAACCAATGAGTATCATCATATTGCACAAATGCTATACATAACACACAGAGGTAACAATGCATGACTTACATAGCATAGGATGAGAGTTTTAAAGCCCAGTTCCAGCCAAACCTTATTTGGGAGATTTCCCCTAACACTCTGTCACAGTGACACAAGTATAAGAAATGAGGGGGCGCATGTGGTACCAGGAAAGGAAAAACCTAAAAAGTGTTCTAAAACCTCCTAAAACCTCCCCAGTCTGCTAAATAACCTTGACTGTTGTCTTTGTCCCCATCACAGAAATGTCCTTTAACTTTCCGTGACAATTTCACATAACAACATAAGGTTCCAAACCTTTCCCCTATGTTCCAGACTAAAAATAAAGTTTTGGCTGAAAGTGGGCTTTAACGACCTCCCATGAATTAGAAATATGGAATAAGAGACATTATATGCAAAAAAATAAAAGACAGTCCAATACTCTTAAGCCAGTATTTAACTGCTTCCCACCCACGCCATTGCAAAATGGCAGGCCAGGCAGGAACCCTATTGTTCTGGGGGGGACGTCTAGGGTTGTCACCTTTTCTTCAAGCCAAACCCAAACACTTTAGCTGCACAGGGCACATTCGTTTTCGTAGTATACACTATAGGGTTATAAAAGACCTGGGACACCTTTGGGTGCCCCAAGGAGAGTGGTAATGCAGCGTGCTGCAGCAAACATTGGGTGTGGCCAAACTGCTCTAGCTGACATCATGGCTCCCCTCAGTGATGCCAAACTTGCCCCCAGACAGTGGGCCGCAACGGATTTTTGTGTGACTCCCTCAGTTACTTGGGGAACCACAGCCCGGTTTAAATAATGCGTCCGGGTTACAGGCAGACTGAAACCTGGACACAAGATTCCAAACCCGAACTGTCTGGGTGAATCCTGGACAGGTGGCAACTCTAAGGACGTCATATGACATCCTCCTTAGAACGCATCTCGCCCCTCTGGGCCACACCCTGACACGATCTGTTACCCACTGTGACCACCGGTCACAGCAGATGACTGATCAGTGTACTGGCCTGACAATATGACATGACAATTGTAAAGAATGAATGGCTTCTTTTCATGCCATTCATTGTATACAATTGTGTTGCTAGCTGTGATTGGTCACAGTGATCACATGGTACAGATGGGCCAATCACAGCCCATTTGTACCATGTGATTAGCTGTGGCCAATCACAGATAATCACAATAATACACAATGTCTACACACTGTCATTCAGTAAAAATATTTTCTTATATCAGTAAAATTCACAGCTATAGGTAATCGTAGTATGTAAAAAAAAAATTAAAAATTCTGATCAACTCCCCAGAGTGGTACAGTGTTACTATGGTAATGCTCTGGTCACAGTATGTAAAAAAAATGTAAATAAAAAATTTATAAAAGCAAAATATATTTAAATGATTATTATTATTTTTTTTTACATACTGCCACCAGTCAGTGTGCCTGGTCATCACCACACCAGTTCTAATTTAATCTTCTTAATTTTCCAAAAAATTGTGACAAATAATTACAACTTCAAAAAATGCACCATGCCTCTTACTAAATATCTCAAACTGTCTACTTTCCAAAATGGTCATTTGGGAGGTATTTGTACTGTCCTGGCATTTTCGGGTGTCAAGAAATAAGATGTCAGTACATCAGGACTGATCAATTTTCAGTTACTGTATACAGTATATACCATAGTTTGTGGACTCTTTCCTACAGACTAAATAATTAATACTAATTTGGGTTATTTTCACCAAAGGAATGTAGGAGAATACATTTTGGCCTAAATTTATGGCAAAAAAAAATTACAAAAAACTGTGGTGATTAACCACGAGCCGCCTGCCATATAACAGAATGATGGTGGCAAAGTGGTTGTGACATCCTGGCCGGACGTCATATGACGTGATAAGGGTAACACAGTGGGTGTCCCTGGAAGACGTCATCTGTGACGAAACGGCGTAGGGAGGAGCGGCGTGCTGACGTCACCACATACCGTGCTAAGTCCCGGAAACTACAGGCAGCATACGAGAGCCGGCCGGCTCGTGGTTTTGTTTTTAATCCATCGGTTTATATCGCTTTACTTCTCCTGCATAATTGTAAGTGCATTACTTTTTTTAATACCAATAAAATTTTAAAAATGTATTACGCTATGGAACCTCTTATGTCCTTTCATAGTGAATGAACATACTTCTACCACATGTGATGACATCTCACGTGGAGAGTCTGAGGAGCCCCTTTAGCTTTGAAAGACCCGAGGCTGGGGTTAAGAGCCACAGGCATGTATGGTCTCCTTAAACGGGGGATCTAAGGAGCTGGTAAGCGGCAGTATTTTCGTGGGTGGAGGCACTCTCTCATTGCACCCCTTCACACCCCTCCGAGAGTTGAAATTGCATGTCTTTGCTGACAGGAAGATTACAAAGTCACTTTTTACACAACTGCTTAGAAGTGGGCTTTTTTTAACTAGCCTATCTGAGTGGACTTGATGTTGTTACGTGTGCATCTTGCTATGTACCCTATTTTCACAATTCTTTGCACTTATCACTGGTGAAAACATAATTGTTGATGTGATACCACATTGCAAGGACCTTTTATATATTTTCAATGGTGGGATTCAAATGTTGTATCATTTTTTATGATCATATATCATTTTTCAGCGCAGCTTTCCTTTTTATGGAATTTTATAACACAGTGGGCGCTCCCCAGCGGGGGCGTGCAGTGCGGCGATCGGAGTTGCGGTGTGTCAGTCTGACACACGGCAAATCTGATCATGGTATGGAGCCTCTGACAGAGGCTTCTTACCATGTGATCAGCTGTGACCAATCACAGCTGAGCATCGCGTGAACCAGGAATTGCCCATAAACGACGGCTCTCCCCGTCAGAGGGGGGTCTGTGCTTATAATCAGCACATTGATTATCAGCACAGCCCCCATCAAAAGGTGCCCATCAGCTGCCAATCAGTGCCCAACACCTGCCAGTCTGTCCCCATAATAAACACCTGTCAGTGCCCACAACAGTGCTGATCAGTGACCTCAACAGTGCCAATCAGTGCCCAAAAAAGTGCCAATCAATACCCCATCAGTAATGCCTGTCAGTGCACCATCAAAGTGCCAATCAGTGCCACTCAGTAATGCCTGTCAGTAGCTCCTCATCAGTGCAGCCTATCCAGTTCCACCTATCAGTGCCACCTATCAGTGCCATTAGTGCCACCTATCAGTGCCGTCATTGCCACCTATCAGTGCCCATCAGTTTTTTATTTAAATTGTTGGGCTTTTTTCATTTATAGCACAAACATTAAAAACCACAGAGGTGATCAAATACCACCAAAAGAAAGCTCTATTTGTGGGAAGAAAATTATACAAATTTAGTTTGGGTACAGTGTTGTATGGCCGCGCAATTGTCATTCAAAGTGCGACAGTGCTGAAAGCTAAAAATTGTCCTGGGCAGAAAGTGGGGAAGTGCCTGGTACAGAAGTGGTTAAATACCACCAAAAGAAAGCTCTTTTGGGTATATTGTTGCAAGACTGCGCAATTTTCATTTAAAGTGCGGCAGCGCTAAAAGCCGAAAATTGGCTTGGGCAGGAAGGGGTAAAAATGCCCGGTTATGAAGTGGTTAAAGAACACTTGTGCAAAGAGAAATGTAAAGGTTGCTATTGTATCTCAGAAAAATGCTAGCTGCTTGTCTGTCTTGCTGCCCATGTGTTATACTGCTTTCTGAGTCATTGACATGGAAAAATATGAATATAAAAAGTTCACTCTTATGCTGTTTACTACTTGTTCCAGGTCAGTAACCCAGAGAGCATTGTAGCCACTAAGATGGTATAACAGTCAGGTTATTTTTTTCGGAAACAGGTCAGCCTATGGGGTTGATTAACTAAAACTGGCGAATTCAAAATCTGGTGCAGCTGTGCGTGGTAGCCAACCAGCTTCAAACTTCAGCTTGTTCAATGAAGCTTTGACAGAAAAATGGAAAAATGGAGGCTAATTGGATTTTATGCAGAGGTGCACCAGATTTTGCACTCTCCAGTTTTAGTAAATCAACCCCTGTGTATATTTCTCAGCAATGGTCATCTTTAGATGCCTTTTAGGTGTCTTTTAAAGCCAACGTTTATTTATTTAGCTTTTAGATAATGTAGAGAAAAAGCAGTCTCTGTCAGGAGGAGTCCCATTGCTGTTTGTGTCCCTATAAAGCTGCCCCCCCCCTGATTCTTGCCTAGACAGAGAGTGATGGAAAATCTCCCCAAACAGAAACAAAAACACATTCCTAATAGGGTGGGGAAGGGTTTCTGTCACCCAAAAATACTTTTATTGTTGTTTGTACTTCCCTGTCCTGGTGACAACTAATCCCTTTATTTCTTGTATGGATGACTCTGAGACAAGAAGTAAGGGAATATCCACCCCCCCGATGGGATCACAAACAAAAGTACAAATCTGACAGATATCTCACAATATCTAAAAAAAAACTGTCTGATGTTAGACTTATCATTTATCATCATTTATACACACACCTTATTTTTTTTGTAGGCCATTGATTTTGCTCTATATTTTTTGTCTTCCAATACAATTTAGCCCTTATTAACTTGCATAGCAGGAAGGGACACTCCTCTAACTTATCAAACATCTGCTTTAGCAATACCCTTTAATCAATTTGTTAAATGTTAGCTATAAAGAAGAATACCTCATAATATTCCATGTTTTTTTTTTTGCTGCTGTCCTAGAATATATTGATATGCCTGATATTGCTGTGCTCTGCTTTACAAATATCTAAGAAAAAATATAAAGTATCTTTAACCACGTCCTGCCGGCCTATAGCAGAATGATGGCCGGGCGATGGTTCTGTTATCCTGACTGGGTGTCATATGATGTTCAGCAGGATAACAGCAGCTGCGCCTGTGGGGGCGCGCATCGCAGCAATTAGTGGTGCGGTGTGTCAGTCTGACACACGCCTACACTCATCTCAGTAAAGAACCTCAGATGGAGGCTCTTTACCACGTGATCAGTCGTGTTCAATCACGGCTGATCATGATGTAAACAGGAAGAGCCATTGATCGGCTTTTAATCACTCGCATCTGGCAGATTCGAGTAGAGGAGAGCCGATCGGCAGCTCTCCTGACAGGGGGGTCTGTGCTGATTGTTTATCAGTTCAGCCCCCCTTGGATACTGCCCAGGACATCCATCATGCCACCCAGGACCACCAGGATGGCCATCCACACTGGACCACCAGGTATGCCCCCCCATACCACCAGGGAAATGCAAATCTGTGCCAAGGCAGCTGACAATCAATGCCCAGGCAGCTGCCAATCAGTGCCCTCTCACAATTTCTACCACTGCCAGTGCCACCAGGGATGCCTATCAGTGCCATATATCAGTGCCCATCAGTGCCCATCAGTGCCACATATCAATGCCCATCAGTGCCACCTATCAGTGCCCAGCAGTGCCGCCTATCAGTGCTACCCATAAGTACCCATCATTGCAGCCTTTCAGTGCCCATCAATGTCGCCTATCAGTGCCCACCAGTGCCACCCATGAGTGCCCATCAGTGCCGCTTATCAATGCCCATCAGTGCTGCATATCAGTGCCATCCATCAGTGCGGTTTACCAGTGCCCATCAGTGCCGCATAACAGTGCCCATTGTCGGTGCCTGTCGATGCCCATCAGTGCCCGCTCATTGGTGCCACCTCATCAGTGCCACCTTATCAGTGCCCATCAGTGTCGCCTTATCAGTGCCCATTAGTGAAGGAGAAAACATACTTATTTACAAAATTTTATAACAGAAACAAAAGCAAAACTTTTATTTTGTTCAAAATTTTCTGTCTTTTTTATTTGTTTAGCAAAAAATAAAAACTGCAGAGGTGATCAAATACCACCAAAAGAAAGCTCTATTTGTGGGAACAAAATGATAAGAATTCTGTTTGGGTACAGTGTAGCATGACCGCGCAATTGTCATTTAAACAGCGACAGCGCAGAAAGCTGAAAATTGGCTTGGGTAGGAAGGTGTATAAGTGCCTGGTATTGAAGTGGTTAAAGCATGTTACCCCAACATTTCATATTTCAGATATATGTCCGTTTTACCATCTATTTGTATTAAAAAGAATCATGTATACTTTGCATCACTTTCTTTTGTCTGAAAAAACTGGTGATCCTGCCATTACCCTGATTTCCTATTTTAAACTGACCACACCAGGACATGAAAGCACATCCATCCCAGTGTGGTCAGTTTGCTTCTTTGCATTCTGCTTGGGAACACAGCTTGACTGTATTCCATTGAACAGGCTTTAGCTGACATGCCCCCCTACACAACCTTTAACTGGGAAGATCAGTGTGCTGCTGTTTCACTGCCTCCTGCTGGCACTCTCCCCTACACAGCTGTTCACTGGGAAGATCAGTGTACTGCTGTTTCTCTATATCATGCTGACACACCCCTCTGCACAGTTCATACAGTTTATTTCTGTCTCTGCATTTTACACTGGGCTATGTCTGTCCTCTGTTAAATTACTGCTGCTACCACACTTCCCGATCAGCAATAACATTATGACCACTGAGAGGTAAAGAGAATATCTCGTTAATATCTCATTACAATGGCATATACATATACAAACATTTTGCCTTGCATTTCTATTTGAAACTAAATGGATTGTTTTACAAGGTGAGGGTTCATATATACTTTAAAGCGGGCCTGTGGTTACCATTAAAGTACTTAACGAACATCAGAACTAACAGCATAAGCTGGCAGCACACACTTTTAGCTACAGGATCTCTGCAGTTCTACTCTGGACATCCCTATGCTTGCCATGAACAACACGTGCCCTCCTACCCTCATCCTACAGTGCAATGCTAACAATCTTAGAAACTTATCATAAACCTTAAAGCGGAGTTGTGCCTGGGATAAAAAAAAAAATTAAAAGTCAGCATCTACAAATACTGCAGCTGCTGACTTTTAATATAAGGGCACTTACCTGTCCAGGGAGCCTGCGATGTCAGCACCTGAAGCCGACCCATCACTTGGCTCCTGGTGTAGGCACCGGCATCCTTACTAAGGGAAACAGGTAGTGAAGCCTTGCGGCTTCACAGCCTGTTTCCTACTGTGCATGCAGGATTTGCGCTGCTCTTTCTGAATGGTCCCAGCTGTATTCTGGGACCTGTCTCCCAGAAGGCAGCGGGGGGGGGGAGGAGGAGGGGCATTGCGTAGATCGCTGCACAGAATGTGTCGATCTTTCCCTGGGAGTGGGAGCAGATACCTGGATTTGACAGGTATCCGGGGAGGGAAGAGAAATCCGATCGGCGGAAGTTCCATTTCTGGGTGGAACTCTGCTTTAATTATTGCTCTGTGGATGGGGTGACATGTCTATGACTGTGTAAATATATTCATTTAAAGTTTTTATATCTGTGTGCATACCTGCTTTGTAATTGTTCAGTGCACTAGGTATACTGATTAAAGGTATACTTATTAAGGCTCCCTTAAAAACACACACTACAATTAGTTAACTAAACTTAAAAAAAGTGTTTTTGCTAAAATATGTTGTTGTACTATACAATATATATATATATATATATATATATATATATATATATATATACATATATAAAACAAATTCTTTATATATACACAATACAGGAATCCTTTTGTTTCTAATGTGCTTTTTTACAAAAACTAGAAAAAAGCTAGAAATATTTTTATCCATGCACTGCTTATGTACCATACCAAAAGTAAATTTAAATGTTCAAATGTCCAGTCGATTTTCCCCGCAGCTTTTACTTCTTTCAGTGAACGTGATATGATGTGACATTTGTCAACATGTGACACAGTATGATATTACCCTTCTGAAGAAAAAGACGAGTGGACATTCCCAAGCTGGTTCAGTGTAAGAAGATCAGTGCATTAATTATACTGGTCAGTAAGAACCACAACACTAGGAATAAAAATATACATTAAAGTATATAACACAAAGTTACTGTCATAAAATTCTAGTAAGAGATAGACATAGATAGATAGATAGATAGATAGATAGATAGATAGATAGATAGATAGATAGATAGATAGATAGATAGATAGATAGATAGATAGAAACAGGAAGGCAGAAGGTAGAAGATCTGCTTGTTGTTGCTTGGATCACTTGATCTTCTCTAGATTTTTTAATGTGATGAGTATTCCTTGCTAAGGGTATTCCTTGCTAAGAACATTTTATATACTCCTTACTTAGCATTCCTAAACAGAGATTTTCACACTCCACTGTTCATTTTCTAAAGATACTTAAGATACAGAAGAGCCTGGAGCATATCTGCAGTGATTGTATTCTTAACAGGGGCTCCAGTTCTTCTGATCCTACATCCTTACATGCTCAAAAACAAGAATATCCACAAAGTAAAGCATTACTGGGGGGGGGAGAGTGTTTCTGGAGAGACAAAACAGTGATCAGAAGCTGTGGTAATCAAGGATATCATCTTTTACCTATTAAATAAAGCACAATATAAAATAGAATAAAACTTGGAACACAGATGACGTAAGAACAAGGTTACAAAAAAGAAATATGACATATGACCACATTGCAGAGAACACCTTGTTCAGTCCGGGCTACATCAAATCTAAAAGCCAAAAAATAATAAAAAATAAATTATATGTGTACTTTGCAAAATACAGACACATTATAATGCCAACTTACATATTATAGAAAACTTGTGTGGAAAATGTGGAGAATGCAACAATGACCCAGCCGTGTAACCATTTAAACTCTCCATCTTGCTTGTCAGTATCTACAAAATAACATCACCCGTTGGTAGGAGAAACCGAGCTGCCGCCATTTTATGCCTATCTTTCTATCCTCTCCCAGTGGCCCTGTAACGGACTTAAATTATAACCAAAGGTTCTGAATAGAGTGGAGAGGGGTTAGAACATCTGTACAATTTTATCGCTGTCTGTTCCCCTGTTAAGGAGAGTGACCTCTCTATTTGTCCTGTTTCCCATTATCATTGAAAAAGAGAGTAAAAGAAAATCCCAAATTTTGGGTTGTCCCCAGAAATATAATGGGGGGGGATGCATACTTTCGCACATCCATGATACATAAGCAAACATTTTAGTTAATGACAGCATTTTTGTTTAGTGAATACGGTTTAACTGCAAAAACATTAACATGTGAAAACATACCAGATGTGCAAACTCATGTTCATTTTCAGATAGTGCTTGTTTTAGCAGATAAAGAGTTCCTGAGTCAGGTGGGTAACGCCCACAAAATAGAATATTCTCTAGCTGGTCTTGCTTTGAAGTTTGAAGCCTGACACATGGGGTGTACATACCCTGTGTATGCACAGATTGGAGACCAGAGGCAGACTGACACCTGGGAATTGGAGATTGTGAAAAGACAGAGATAAGATGATTATACACAGCTAGGTTTTTTTTGTTCAGCCAGCAAGCTGAAAAAAAACAGCTAACAAGTTCTTCCATCCACAGAAATAATGTGGAAAGAGGAATCCCTCCCGCTGGTACATTGCATTCTGTATTCTACTGTCACAATAAAATGATCAGTGCCTGCAGCCACATGTCCATTCGATAGAAGTCTATCAGTCGATTGACTTCTGTCAAGCAGGGACAGCTAGAAATTGATCGGAATTCAGCAGGTTCAGGGAATTTTGATCAGTGTTTAGCCAGCATATAGCCAGTGTATAATCTGGAGACTACAGGAACCAATTAGTCAGAAAGGGTAATATTGGGGAGGTCTGTCCTAGGGAGGAATAGGCAAAGCTGTTCAACAAAACATTTAGGGATGAAATACACTTGCATTCATTGCTATACTAAACAACCCCTGCACTGCATGTTACTTTGAGGTTTGGATGAATCAAAGTAGGCAAACAGCCCTAAAACAAATACTGCTGAGTGGACTAAGTCCTTAGAAAGGTCTGCATTTGAAGCTAAATCTCTCTCTCTCTCTCTCTCTCTCTCTCTCTCTCTCTCTCTATATATATATATATATATATATATATATATATATATATACACAAACACACTGTATATAGATATAAAGACATACAGTATAATACCTCAGTCAGTGAAGTCCATTATGTCATCCATCAGTGATTCCACAAACTCCTTGCAGTGGATGTTGGAGTAAGCATTCTAATACCCCACCCCTTAGTGACTCAAAAAACTCTTCTCGGTTCATGTTGTGCTCCATATTCCTGTAGCACTAACTCTCGATGGAGCTGCTAGTTTAAAGCGGGCTGTTACCTTCAGTCTCGATACCTCTGTTTCACCGGCACCGGGTCTAGGGTCCCGTTGAGTTTACCTCTGGACAATGTAGACACCATACACTTGAGTATATTTTCCAATGCTTTAATGAACAAGTAATAATGGAAGTAGCAGGAAAGAGGCAGAAGGAAAGTTGAAGGGAAGCTCAAATACCTTTCTTTAGTATTCTTTAGAACAATCTTTGGAATTGAACACTTGTAGTTGAATGCACTCCCCTTGTGGGATTCAATCTTTGCCCACCTGGATAGGCCTCTCTCACTTGCCTAGCAGCCAGTACATAGCACGAACAAAAGTCTCTGCCACAGACTTGTTTGGAATAAAATCCGTACGATCCTCTGCCACAGGATGTATTGGTTTGCGATGAATATCAGACACAGCACTTGAACCTTTAAGCCGACCCGGCAGTACTATGCAGTAAGATTACTTCAGGATACGTCCTCCAACCGAGTCACCAGGCCCCTCTCCAGACCAGAACTCTGCATGATCCTTCCATGACGGGTCCTCCCCTGGGATTTCCTCGGTTGTCCAGCTTCTTCACTCAGGATAGACAGCTCAGGACCATTCCTCTGCTGCTGTGGTAGGCCCCAGCCAGGCTTCTGGGCCCACCCACACGCCGCAGCGTCGTGGGCCTCCGGAATGGAGGACCACGAGGTGGTACTCTTAACGCATACCTGTCGGCCAGGAGGGCCAGCAGGTGGCTGAAAATAAACCCCTGAACATGGCGTCTGTCCCATAAATACCCTCTCCCAGAATGCAACTCGGAGGACCACCTCCACTGAGTTGTCTCCGGGACAGAGGAGCACTCATACGCTTCAACACGTTGCCTTTCCAACACCAGCCAAGGGTGACAACGACACCCACCAGCACAGTGTGAAACTACACGCAACTCAGCCAAACTGGAACAGAGGCAAATCTAACTTCACCTAACAAGTAACTCACAGAATTTACCTATCAGCGGTAGATTAAAAATCTACCAGCGCTACATTCCATTCCTAAATCAGTTTGCAAACTCTTTCTGAAGTCCAGGGGCTCTGAGTCCAGCATCTTCTTCTACTGCCAAAGGGCATCTTTGCACATATTTGAAGTGATTATTGAGATAAGAATCCAGGCTGTACATTCTGTGTGATCACTATGCTGTTTTCTTTTAGTTCAATAGCTTAGAAAATATGGTTTGAGGTATGATAACTTTTGAATGAGTTATCTCCCAGAAAGGAGAATACACATAATTAATTCAGAAGGAAAAGTACTATAAAATGTATATTTCAGTAGCGCCGTTTTCATCTGAGTGTCTGTTCTGCAGCAAGCTGTTCCAAACAGTATAAAATAAAACATGTGGTGGTGCACACAGAAGATGAAAGGATTAATGAACAGGACCAAATTGGAACATGGGTGGAATATTTTGGTCTCTAAAATAAGAAACACTACATTACAATGAAACGTAATTGTTTTTGCTAACTGAACTCTTCTTTCCTGTTCCAAAAATGTGCTTACAACAAAACAAGATTCCACTTTTGCATCCATAGGATGCACATTATTCCACAGCATTTAAGAGGTATCTTTTGGTTATGTATTTTTCAGATAGTCCGTGTTTGTGGCAATAGCAACCATCACTTAACTTTCTGAGGTTGCTGACATACAACAAGGACATAGATAAGGAAAGTTGAAATACATTCAGAGCATGTGATCTTCACATATGTTTTGGGCCAATAACTCACAGTACTGGACCCAATGATCCAGTATAACAGTCAGGCAGGTATCATTTTCAGATGGGAAGGTCAGCAAAGGCAGCCTCCATACTTTCATAAAATATATGGCCAAAGGTGAGTGGATACCTTTCCAAATGAATAGGTTCAGATGAACAAATCCTGGAGTGACCAGCACAGAGCCCTGACCTCAACACTACTGAACACCTTTGTTATGATTTGGAGTACTGATTGCAAGCCAGGTCATTCAATTAATATATTACCATAACTCAAACATGCTCTATTGGGTAAATAGGCACGAATTCCCACACATATACTCAAAAATCGCGTGGAAAGCTCTCCCAGAGGAGTGGAGGCTGTTATGCTTACAAACAGATATGGGGTGACAAATTAATATTAAAGCCAATGGTCTACAAAGTTTTGTCAATATCTGTAAACTTTCTGGGCACCAGTCCCAAGGAAGGATGTACTGGAAATGGAGCCAGTACAGAGAAGGGCAACAAAGCTAATAAAGGGTCTGGAGGATTTTAGTTGTGAGGAAAGGCTGCGGGCACTGAACTTATTCTCTCTGGAGAAGAGACGCTTGAGAGGGGATATGATTTCAATATACAAATACCATACTGGTGACCCCACAATAGGGATAAAACTTTTTCGCAGAAGGGAGTTTAACAAGACTCATAGCCACTCATTAAAATTAGAAGAAAAGAGGTTTAACCTTAAACTACGTAGAGGGTTCTTAACTGTAAGAGCGGCAAGGATGTGGAATTCGCTTCCACGGGCGGTGGTCTCAGCGGGGAGCATCGGTAGTTTCAAGAAACTATTAGATAAGCACCTGAATGACCGCAACATACAGGGATATACAATATAATCACACACATAGGTTGGACTTGATGGACTTGTGTCTTTTTTCAACCTTACCTACTATGTAGCTATGTAACTGAAGAAAATGGCAGACAGCTAGTGGCTGCAAAAATTGGTTGCCAAAGGGCTTGTGGGGAAACTCTACACCGCAATTTTTTAGATCGTATCTTAAAATTCTGAGATATGTATTGTATAATAAAGAGTGCAAAAAGATTAGCAAGTTTCTTCACTGTATCTTGTATCTTCATTGCATCTGAGCACCACAAACCAAAAACACAATTTAATTAATTTTTAATATTCAAAGCAAGCTCCATCATCCATCCATCCATCTATCCATGTCTCTAAGCTTTATTATTTTGTGGAGAAATCACTTTGAAAAACACCCCATAACATTACTGGGTGTGGCCATCTTGAGTAAGGGCAGATGATACATGTAGCATTTACTTCCTAAAAACCATCTGCCCTTAGCTCGAGCATGCATGCAGGAGAGTGTGCTTAGCTGATAAAACCCCTCCTCCTCCCCTCCTGAAGACTCCAGGGGTGTATGACATCATTTGCCTAGGCAAGAAACCAGCAAACAACTGAAGAAATGTAATAAAAAAAAAGTTTAACACAAGTAAATATGATATACTTTCCTATCTATTTACTAATGCTAGCAGCATTTTTTTACATACTGTCACCAGTTAGTGTGCCTAATCAACGCCATCCACTCACAGTGTCCCCATTCACCCCATACCAGTCACAGTGTTCCTTATTACCGCCACATCAGTCATATTGTCCCTAATACCCACCACTCCAATTACAGTATCCCTGATCACCGCCACACTAGTTACAGTGTCCCTGATCACTGCCACACAAGTTCCAATGTCCCCAATCACCACTACGCCAGTCCTAGTGGCTCAGATCACTGCCACACCAGTCATATTGTCCTTGATCACTGCCACACCAGTTATATTGTCCCTAATTACCCCCACACCAGTTACAGTGTCCCTGATCACTTCCACAGCAGTCATAGTGTCACCATAAGTACTTGTTCACATGTGTGATGCTCCCAGAAGAGCCACCCATGTTTGGATTGCTCTTCAGAGAGCATTCGAGAGGCAGCAAATAGGCACTGTATCGCCTCCTTGTCACCTGCTTTAACCCCTTGGACTCTGCATAAGCAACTCCATTCACTTGTGTACACCCCCAGCCACTGCCTCTGCAGCTAAAGGGGGTAGCGGTTGAGGGATGGCAAAGCCAAAGCTCAACCATGAGGTTTTTCTGCTCCCCAACCTCACATGTGAACAAGCCCTAATAGTGCAGCCAGTCACAGTTCTCTGATCACCACCACACCAGCCACAGTGTCACCAGATATGGTTGCCATCTCACCCTTTGAAAACCAGACACATTAATTACACTGTTTCTGAGGCTAATTTAATGCACATAAGGAACTAAGTGAATTTAATTACCACCCTAATCAGCCACAGTACCTGTGTAATTATTATGTGTTTGGTTTTAAAGGGTTGGATTGGAAACTTTATTGGCACACCAGTGTAAGTCAGCAGAAGTGTTCCTGATTGATGTCACACTAGTCCCCAGGTCACTAGACCAGTGTAAACCAGCAACAGTGTTCCTTATTGTTGCTACACAAATCCTATTGTCATCAGATCAGTGCAGCCAGCAACATTGCTCCTGATCACTGCCATCCAGTGCAGTGTAGCCTCTAGCTGCCACCTGCACTAAACCTGGCCTATATATTGACCACATTTCTGCCTGTTGCCTGGACTGATCCTTTGCCTGTTGATGTTGCTTTGCTGACCATGCCTCTGCCTGCACCTGAACTGAACCATCTGCATGTCCGACTGTCTATGTTCCTGAGAGATGCCATTCCCAGCCATCCCTGCAGACAACTGCACTCCTGGAACCACAAGAACTCTTTTGTTCTTCCTTTTTTTACCTCCTGTACTTCCTGGCCAGTGAACATGGCTTTCCTGGGGCAGCCATATACCAGTAGGCTAGGCTTGCTTGGCTTATAGGAACAGGGACTACTATAGGTGACACTACACTAAGCTCAATTCCCTGACTACTTGTATAGAGGTGTTCATTATGTGTTCATTACAGTACATTAGTTTTTGTGCAATTGGTTGATTTGTGTGATACAATTTCCGGTATATAACCAGGCCAAAAATTGAAAAAGTCTCACACATGTGGTATCTTCAGAAGGAGTAGCAGAATGTGTTTTGGGCTGTAATTCTAAGTATTCTCATAATGTATGTAAGCAATATTTTTTAGATTGACAACTTTGTATAAAAAATATTCTTTTTTTTCCCGCATTTTTCAAAAACTTGTGGCAAAATGTGACATTTTCAAAAAACTCAATATGCCTCTTCTACCTTGGAGTGGGGTATCCAGTATTGAGGTAGTTAAGGAAAACGTTTAATACTGAACTGTATGATGGCATAATCTGGTGCTGAAGAAAGAAAAGAACCCACTTTGGTACCGGTATTGGTAACAAAAGTTTAAAAATAAGCTAAGTACCAAACAGGAGCTACCATAAAGTAGTAATATATAGTACAATTTACTCTGACAGCATTGTTGGAATATTTGCTCCTTTGCAATATCAGAACCAATTGGTTGAGGGTACATAAGTCTTTAGAAGATAAAATTGTTGATTTAATTAATATGCTGTAATAACTGTTGTTTCATTTTTTTGTTATTTCCTAAGCCACTCTTTCTATGTTTTGTCACATTTACAGAACATCACAAGATTTTGACTTTTCTAATGAAACCATAGTCCACAATACATTGACATGCACCTTACCCAGTTTTGTTCTGCATTTTCCCAGAATCTTAAATGTTAAACAATTTTTTAAAAAGTTGCATTGTTAAGATGGAATCTAACAAAGGTGAAAATGATATGTAGCATTAGATAGAGCAGACACCCATTCTAAAAAATAATTTTGGGGAAAAAAAAGAAAGTTTAAATCTCATAAGTTTAATTATAATATAAACTTTGAACCTCATAAGTTTAATGTTAACATGAACTTTGCATCACATAAAAAAACAGCACACCGCAGGAGTGCTTACCTTAGTACATGCAATTACCAACTAGCAGTAGTATTTGTTATCTTTTTGATAAATGTGAGTGACGAAAATGAAAGATTCATAAAATACATGACATAAATTAAACTAGGGCAAAAAGCCTAACATATATTATGGAGATCTGCTTGGCTGAAGAGGGCTTCATGCTTCATAAGCCAATGCATAAAGACTTTGTACTGGCCATCTTGTTCAAACGAAAATGAAATGACCCGCTGGGTAAAAATAAATCACTCAGTCATCCAGCAAGGCTCTTACACAAGCAGTGCTTAACATGTTACAGCAGTTTAATATTCAGAACACTCTATATAAAAAAATGACAGATGAAGTATTGAAGATCAACTACTATCAGCAGATTAGTTGTGTCCGATGTATAGATTTAGCTTATTTTATCAGACTTTAATTTCAGAATAAGTAGAATAAAAAAAATACAATTTTGTAACACAGACATTGGCATTTTATACAACATATTCATTATTTCAGCAAGATTTGGAATGGATTTCTTGAAATTTGCATTGCGGACAATTTTCCACTTTTGATTTGCTTAACGCCAGAACAAGTCTTTAGCAAATTTTGATACTATGGCTATTTGTATATTTTAAAAGACCCTGTCATTTCAAGAAAGTCAAAAGCTGCTAACAGGAATGCAGAACAGGCACCCAGATATGCCTGAATATATCTGCATCAGCTTTAGTACCCACTGCTTTGGCAAAGCAAGGCAGTCCATCATAATGATGGGCAAGAAGGAATGGTAGTGGCAAACCTTGACATGACCAGGAAATGTTGGAGTTTAGTCTGTCAGAAAAGCTCAGCATTTGCATAAAGCATGAGTTACTCAAAATTGCTCTATGTGCAGGCATCTGGGTGCCCTCAGATTATCGCTTTATACTTGTGAGTAGGGATGAGCTTCGAGTTCGAGTCAAACTCATGTTCGACTCGAACATCGGCTGTTCGCAAGTTCTCCGAACAGCGAACAATTTGGGGTGTTCGCGGCAAATTCGAATGCCGCGGAACACCCTTTAAAAGTCTATGGGAGAAATCAAAAGTGCTAATTTTAAAGGCTTATATTCATGGTATTGTCATAAAAAGTGTTTGGGGACCAGGGTCCTACCCCAGGGGACATGGATCAATGCAAAAAAAAGTTTTAAAAACGGACGTTTTTTCGGGAGCAGTGATTTTAATAATGCTTAAAGTGAAACAATAAAAGTGTAATATTCCTTTAAATTTCATACCTGGGGGTGTGTCTATAGTATGCCTGTAAAGGGGCGCATGTTTCCTGTGTTTAGAACAGTCTGACAGCAAAATGACATTTCAAAGGAAAAAAAGTAATTTAAACTACTCACGGCTATAATGAATTGCCGGTCCGACAATACACATAAAAGTTAATTGATAAAAACAGCATGGGAATTCCCCACAGGGGAACCCTGAACCAAAATTTAAAAAAAAAATGACGTGGGGGTCCCCCTAAATTCCATACCAGGCCCTTCAGGTCTGGTATGGATATTAAGGGGAACCCCGGCCAAAATTTAAAAAAAAAATGACGTGGGGGTCCCCCTAAATTCCATACCAGGCCCTTCAGGTCTGGTATGGATATTAAGGGGAACCCCGCACCAAAATGTAAAAAAAAAATGGCGTGGGGTCCCCCCAAAAATCCATACCAGACCTTTATCCGAGCACGCAACCTGGCAGGCCGCAGGAAAAGAGGGGGGTACGAGAGAGTGCCAACCCTCCTGAACTGTACCAGGCCACATGCCCTCAACATTGGGAGGGTGCTTTGGGTGCTTTTAGCCCCCCAAAACACCTTGTCCCCATGTTGATGAGGACAAGGGCCTCATCCCCACAACCCTGGCTGGTGGTTGTGGGGGTCTGCGGGAGGGGGCTTATCGGAATCTGGAAGCCCCCTTTAACAAGTGGACCCCCAGATCCCGGCCCTCCCTCTGTGTGAAATGGTAAGGGGTACAAAAGTATTTTTTTTTTTTAATTTTGGCCGGGGTTCCCCTTAATATCCATACCAGACCTGAAGGGCCTGGTATGGAATTTAGGGGGACCCCCCAGGTCATTTTTTTTTTTTTTTTAATTTTGGTTTGGGGTTCCCCTGTGGGGAATTCCCATGCAGTTTTTATCAATGAACTTCTATGGGTATTGTCTGACTTTTTTTCCTTTGAAATGTCATTTTGCTGTCAGACTGTTCTAAACACAGGAAACATGCGCCCCTTTACAGGCATACTATAGACACCCCCCAGGTACGAAATTTAAAGGGATATTACACTTTTATTGTTTCACTTTAAGCATTATTAAAATCACTGCTCCCGAAAAAACGGCCGTTTTTAAAACTTTTTTTTGCATTGATACATGTCCCCTGGGGTAGGACTCAGGTCCCCAAACACTTTTTATGACAATAACTTGCACATAAGCCTTTAAAATTAGCACTTTTGATTATTCATGTTCGTGTCCCATAGACTTTAATGGTGTTCGCGTGTTTGAACACATTTTTTGCCTGTTCGCATGTTCTGGTGCGGACCGAACAGGGAGGTGTTCGGCTTATCCCTACTTGTGAGTAGCTTTTGGTTTTTGTGAAGGGAGGTGAGGTGAGCACTGAGGTGCTTTACAGGCGCTATAGCGCTAAAAATAGCACCTGTATAGCGCCTGTAAAGAGCCTCTCCTCTCACTCCAGTGTGAAAGCCCGAGTGCTTTCACACTGGAGCGGTGCGCCTGCAGGACGGTAAAAAAAGTCCTGCAAGCAGCATCTTTGCAGCGATGTAGGAGCAGAGTATACTCCGCTCCTAAAGCGCCGCTGCCCATTGAAATCAATGGGCAGTGCCGCTGTACCTGCAGTGGTGCTTTGTGGGCAGTTTTAACCCTTTCAGCGCTGCTAAAATGGCGGTAAAAAGTGATGCTGTACTGCCGACACCCCCAACGCCCCACTGTGAAAGCACTCTTATAGTTGATTTATTCATCGAGGTCATAGATATTTTTTTTTTCCTGCTGAAGCGGTGGGGGTTTTAGCTCTTTGAAATTATAAGATAGTTTATCTAGCTGATGTCTTAAAGTCTGAAAATATTTGGAGGCACCCTCACACACTCAGAGGAGAATGAAAAGTGGGAGGGTCTTAAAACTTGATCCTACATGTGGGGTGCAGGGGTTAGACGTCTATAGTATACAGACAAACATACCTGGGTTTTGTTTGCTGGACATTTGCCAGACTGTGCTGAAACAATTTTGTATTTTGGGGGTCCCAATGCCATTTGTTTCATAAAAAACATGCCTTAAGACCCCCTTATTCCCCCTCTCTTATCTGCACTCCAGTTATTCAAGGAGGATCAAAGAAAAATAGTCATGCACATGCCCACTCCAAAGAAATGTGTTCTGGGAAAACCATTATAGGACAAAACTTTATTTTGCTAAGGACACTAGGGCAGAGTTCACATTTTAGCCAATTAATTTTTTGAGGGCATTTACTGGAGATGTTAGGCATGTAAGAGGCTAAGGGTAAAAAAAAACATAGCACCAGCAGAAGGTGGTTGTCCCATCCCCTCCCCAAGGAACTGCTAATCTAGTCAGTTTTGAAATATCAAGAAAGAAATTTGTCATGCCTGTTATTGTTTCAGAGATTAGAATTTCTGGAAATTCCTGTTATTGACATTATTACAGTTACTGCCAGCATGTCTAATGGACAGGGGTAAGGTTCAATGCCATGCTGCAGCCCCTTCCCCCTGCTTTCTTGACAACTATGCTTAATTGTTGACCCCCCTTGTCCTTTTGCACTGAATTCTCAGCAGAAACCCTACAATATGGATCACAGTAACATTTGTAACAGTTGTGCTAATAATTGATTTTAAAAAATAAAGGTAAAGGTACTTAATAATATCTTTAAAAAGTTCCAGATGGAAAAGTCCAAAGAAGTATAATAGGAGTCAAAAACTCTCAATAGGAGATAATGTTAAGCAATGTTCTTAGAATAGGCTGAAATCTTCTCCATGTGTAATTCCCAGTTAGAAAGACATGCAGACAACTTCCATCTGCTTGTGAAACTGCCACCTTAAATGGAGAAAATGCCTGCTTACCAGCAGTTCTGGACCTTTAACCCTTCTAGCGGTAATCCCGAGTGTGGCTCAGGATTAAATTTCAGTACCATTAGCGGTAACCCCGAGCCACACTCTGGATTGCATTGCAGAATCCTGGTCCAGGTAACTTACCTTGTCACCAGGATCCTGCAATGTCCCCCCGCTGTGTCCCCGCCATATCATCTGCCTGATGCTCTGTGTGCCGGGCTCCGTTCCCTGCAAGCGCCGCGACGCATGGGGATGGAGCCCAGCAGCAAATTCAAAAAGTACAAAATACATAACACATACAGTACACTGTAATCTTACAGATTACATTACTGTATCAAATCATTTCACCTCCCTTTTGTCCCTAATGCTTTGTCCAGAGTCCTGCATGCAATTTTATATTATATATACTGTTCTTTCTGCCTGGAAACTTGAGATTATCCATGGCAACCAAAAAGTGTCCCTTTACGTCAAAAGTGGTTTTAAACCAGATAGAAAACATGATAGTAAATTAGAACACTTGCAGAATTGAGCGATAGTGAATTGTGGTTTTATTATTATTATATTTTTATTTTTTATAATTATTTATAGTTATTTATTATATTGTAATTTATTAATTTGTGTTTCAAATCGTATCATACCCGGGATGTCTACTAGACTCTTGTTTGATTTAAGTGTGTTAATACTAAGAATAACAGGCCTACAATATAAATTGCCAAATTTCTATGCAAAACAATGTACCGCTTTGTCGCGCTTTTGGCTGAATACCCTGCCAGGGTCTATTGGAAATGCTCCTATGGGGTTCCGTGGGCCACAATAACTGCCATCCGACCATGGTCCCCATGTTGCCAAGCTCAAAACAAAAAAATGCTCCACATAGTGTGAAGTCCAATAACACTTTATTGAAAAGAATAAAGTCGCACTTACAGTTCTGCAGACACAATATGCCTAAAATATCTCGCCGGCCAGGGTAAAAATTGAACATCCACACCAGGACTAGTGGCATGCGATGACGTCAGCATGTCATCCTCCCTATGCATTCTGTCACAGACTGACGTTGTCCTGTCCTGTGTCAATTGATGACACAGTATGTGATTTTTTTGATAGTCATATAATATGATTCTGCGTAGATTCAGTTTATCAGATCATTATGTGTATTTCCACCGTTAGTTTGAACATACACTGTGTTCTTTGTGCAATCTCCAGTAGATCTACCATTAACTATGTAGTACAAAGGTGTGCCTGATGGGATACTAATTGAATGGATTATTTAGGTTTTTCTGTATGGTACATAATTTTGGTAAAGCTAAATGAGATTGTATACTGTCTGGCCAAGTTAAGGCTGGATACATACAGTAAAGACCAAAATTCAGCCAGTTCAGCAGGGTTCGGACGAATTTCAATTAGTGTATGTACGGCCCTTCCTGTTTGACTTGTGTGGATGGAGGTAAACTATCTATACCCAGTCTAAAGCTACATGCATGTAAATTATGCACTTCCCTGTGACTGACCTTGCAATGCTATATTTCCATTCATGGACCATAAAACTGCCTATAGATTAATAGGTTTTTCTCATTCAACCAGCAGGTTGAATGAAAAAAGATGAACGGATCCCCCATCCACACAAATGAGGTGTTGCAGGAATTCTCCTCACTGTGCCATTGTATTCTGACAGCTGACAGGTGCAGCCGCTGATCGACAAGAGTTTTCTAACATTCCTGTTCAATAGAAGTCGATCATTAGATAAATAAATTAGTGATAAAGGTGCTTAACCACTATGGCTTTAGGTTTCAATCTGCTGCCCATATAGGGATCAATTAGACACTATATCCATATATACTTATGGCCAAACAGTAACGTTATAAAACACGACTGGCTGTTAGTAAGGAGTTTTTTCTCTGTTCTTAAGATGTAGCGATAGTGATATTATATCAGAGGAGTGCATTGTCATGCAACAGAACGTATGTTAAATGTGACATCAGCATTCCCATTAGCCAGAGCTAATGAATTCTTGTTTCCAGTCATGTCACACATTAATGCTGTGTAGTAAAATCCTGCTCACGTACTAACTTATAGCGAGGAATAGAGCTTCAATGAGTGCTGCACATAGTCTATTTGCTTTGTGTAATTTTGCAAAAAAAATGTATTGAAAGAGAATCAGTTCCTATTCAGAGGCATATTTCTATAGCAACTACAGAATCCACCTGAATCTAATTATCTCCTCAGACTATGCCACCAAAAAGAAAAATGAATAAGCATTTCACTGGTGTATGTGATGTGTAACATTTAACTTTACAAAGTGAGCCAGCTAAAGTGAAATGAGAAAAGTGTCTGAATAGCACTGTGTAGACTAAGGACACTGAATATAAAGATTCCTTATTATTGAAATTTGCTGAAACCTCTATTTCTTTACACATAATGTACACTCTGAAAGAAAGCACGCTTGCAGTCTTTAGAGGACAGTTCTGGCCAAACAGCTAAATATGAAGTTAAAACACATTTATAGGAACTCCTTCACCAGACAAAGAAGCTGTAAAGTAATATACATACTCTTGTGGATTATCCAACCCTACTGTGCTAAGATACAGCTTATACCAGTCTACCTGCTAAAAGATCTATAAAGTAATGTACATTCTCTGATGATTGCTCAGTTCCCGCTGTGCTCTATAACTGCACGGTATAAGAAGGTTGACAGTACTTCAATGCCCAAAATATCTAGGAGCACAAAGTGAGTGTCACACAATTTACATAGAGTCCAAACATAACTTTATTAGTCCTTAATCGAGATGCCACAAGATGTGATATCCAAAATGCATTTCAGGTTTGCAAATATCCCACTTTTTCAAGGTTGGAAGAACACTAGCAGTAAATTCAACATATAAAAATTAACTATTCAAAATGCTAAAAACTAAATAGATGTATTTCCTTCCAATAAAATATGGCTTGGGCCTGCATTAGCATGTTATGTTATTTTAGACACTATGGGGTTGATTTACTAAAGGCAAATCCACTTTGCATTACAAGTGCACTACAAGTGCACTTGGAAATGCAGTCGCTGTAAATCTGAGGGGAAGATCTGAAATCAGGGGAAGCTCTGCTGATTTTATCATCCAATCATGTACAAGCAAAAATGCTGTTTTTTATTTTCCTTGCATGTCCCCCTCGGATCTACAGCGACTGCATTTCCAAGTTCACTTGTAGTACAAAGTGGATTTATTTTTAGTAAATAAACCCCCCTGCTCTTAAAGCTGTTGTAAACTGTTAAAAGAAAAAAAACCTGCAAGACAATGGCATAATGTGCTAGTATGCATCACATACTAGCTCATTATGAAATACTCAAAGGGCTGACATCTTCCCCCGTCTTTCTTTTGTGTTCGGCGCTGTGATTGGCTGGAGCCACGATGACGTCTCTTCCGTGCATGCGTCCTTCAAGGTATGCTGGACTTTCAGAGTGCATGCGCCAGTGATGTCACATGTTACAGGTACAGAATACTCACTAATGTTTTATAACAATGATAAAATATTATGGTGTGTAAAACAATAAACAAATAAAAAATCTACAAGGCCATATAAAAAAGTGTGAGAGAAAATAATAATTTCACAAGATATAAGGGATCTATTGGCTACGCTCTCGAAAATACTATGAATTGGTAAACATACCATGCACTCTGAAATATTTAAAAAAAATAAACAATACAATATACAATATCTCACAAAAGGGAGTACACCCCTCACCTTTTTGTAAATATTTTATTATATCTTTTCATGTGACAACACTGAAGAAATTACACTTTGCTACAATGTAAAGTAGTGAGTGTACAGCTTGTATAACAGTGTAAATTTGCTGTCCCCTCAAAATAACTCAACACATAGCCATTAATGTCTAAACCGCTGGCAACAAAAGTGAGTACACCTCTAAGTAAAAATGTCCAAATTGAGCCCAAATTGTCAATATTTTGTGTGGCCACCATTCTTTTCCAGCACTGCTTTAACCCTTTTGGGCAAGGAGTTCACCAGAGATTTACAGGTTGCCACTGGAGTCCTCTTCCACTCCTCCATAACGATATCACGGAGTCATTTCTTCAGTGTTGTCATATGAAAAGATATAATAAAATATTTACAAAAATGTGAGGGGTGTACTGAAATACTGTGTATATATATATATATTTGTAATGTGCTGGCTCTCCTCTTTGCCAAAATTTCTGCCTAGGATGAAGTTATGGGAAAACAGCTACACATTTATGACATTACTAGCCATGATTTTAGCAAAAAAACAAAAACTAAATGGATGGTATGTTTGGAGATTTTTACACTCCACTTGTCATGTTCAAACTGATTAGTCATTTCACTAATTCACAGGATTAACATGCTACCTTCCTAGGCTAGCAGTGATGTGGATATGGTCAATACCCATATATATTAAAAAGGGGCCATTGTGTGTACCCCAATTAAATTGTCTGTCCAGTTTTGAAGGGAATATTGATAACTAGCAACATAGCAGAAGGCAATATTTCTCATTCTTTTGCTATGGGGATACCAGTCTTTAAGACATGTGTATTGAACTGGCCAGTTTGTTTAAAAGAATAAAAAAAGGAAACATGGATAGGGCTGAAATCTACATCTGATATCAACTACATATTAATTGTCTTAATCAGGTCAGATATCAAGCACAGCAGTCTAGTATTAATAATAAAAAAGGTAGGATTAAATGTTAATTATAGCGCTAGAGCAGCATGCTTACAGTGCTTTCAACATACCTGAGTTTCCCATGGTTCCTTCCTAGTCTCCTGATAGACCTCATACTTCTTACAGGTCTTTTAAGAGACACCAATGATCTTTCCAAAGGTGTACATCTTAATAATCCTTTCCACGGTCAGATTAGCAGTAAGACAACATAGGCAAAGCTGTTTGGGGGCCAGTGACTGGTGGAGGTAGGAAGCTGGCTTCTACTTTAGGTTTGTGAATAACTTGGAGAGAAAATAGGCATACGAGTTGTAACTATGGGGGAGTTTTCTAAAACTGGTGCACACAGAATCTTGTGCAGTTCTGCAGAGTAATCAATCATCTTCTAGGTTTTATTATGAGAGCCTAATTGAACAAGCTTAAGTTAGAAGCTGCTTGGTAACTATGAGCAGCTGCACCATATCTGCGTGCACCAGTTTTAGTAAATCTCCCTTTTTCTGTCACAGATCATTGTGATTGCAGTTGATCAATCCCAATGAGAAATGACAACACGAGTTATGATTGCTCCTTTTGTTCCTATCAAGCTGTCTTACTTATTAATTTGACAATTTACTTTTTTGGATCTAGTAAACACAGTTCATACTTAGAACAAAATGCAAAGAAGTTCTGTTTTTTTTTTTTTTAATTAGAACTGAGGGTTTATAGTGCAGGCAGAGAAAAAACATTTACAGATCACTGTCTTATGAATCATGGCTTCACTCCTGTGAGGTGACAAGTACAAATATGTGATGAGGGGTTCAATTTTCCATGTGCTATAGTTCTTGTTTGAGAATTCTCATGTTAAATTTTTAAAAGTTGCAACAGTACTTAGCATGAAAATTTAAAAAAGAAAGGGATAACATTACCTTACCATTAGGCCCCTTTCACACACGCCTTCAGTTTGTTTCATCAGTTCAGTCACATTTTTTCAAAGAAAAAACTGATCCATTTACATCAGTTTACGTCAGTTTTTCATCAGTTTTTTTATCAGTTCTTCATCAGTTCTTCATCAGTTATTATCAGTTTTTCATCAGTTTTTACATCTGTTCTTTATATCTGTTCTTTACAGCCACTTAACCAGGTGAGTCAGATTTTTGGTTTACATTAGAGCTGCATGATTCTGGATAAAATGAGAATCATGACTTTGTTTTTTGCTTAGAATAAAGATCATGATTCTCGCGGCGTAAGATCATCTTTCACATTATACAAAAAAATTGGGCTAACATTATTGTTTAGTTTTTTTTAACTCATGGAAGTGTATTTTTTCCCCAAAAAATTGTGTTTGAAAGACCGCTGTGCAAATACCGTGTGACATAACATATTGCCACAACCGCCATTTTATTCTCTAGGGTCTCTGCTAAAATAATATATAATGCTTGAGGGTTCTAAGTAATTTTTCAGCAAAAAATACTGATTTTAACTTGTAACCAACAAGTGTCAGAAAAAGGTTTAGTCTTTAAGTGGTTAAACTGCCCTCATTTATAGACCAAAGTTCATTCCTTTGATCTAAAGAACCGAGAGATACATTGTATCTCTTTTATATCTCTCTGCGCTGAGGAATGTCTTTTTTTGACAGCTCTGGCTCTGCACTGTTTATAGAAAAAAAGAGCCGACAATTACATTTAAAAGCTGACAATGACTGTCAGCATTGGCAAGTGAGGAAGCCTGTCTGTACAGACTGTCCCCTCACTGTATATACAGCTATACTGCTCTCCTGCCTTTCTCTGCCACAACCTCCTTCCCCTCACAGTGACTGGTTGCCCCTAACAACCAATGCAAAAACAGATGAGAAACTGACCATTTGTAAGTTTACATCTGTTTTTCGCCCGATCCATTTTTTTTAATGGATGAAAAAATAGGGCTTTCATTCATTCAGAAAAACAGATGTTGACGGAAGTGGATGAAAACTGATAAAAATAGATGATCATCTGTTGTCATCCATTTTTGATGTCCATTTTTCATTCATCAATGGATGGATGAAAAACGGACAAATGGACATGTGTGAAAGGGGCCTCATTCTATTTAACTGTTACAGGAACAAGGAAGTAATGGTTCATTCATTTGCTTCTCAAATTAAAGTATAACTATAGGCAAAAATTGTGGAGATTTCCCTTTACTTACTGTCCCATAGCCAAACAGGAAGTGAGAGAAAATCCCTTCAAATTAAGGGAATTCCTTAGGGACCCCCAGGTCAACAGACTTAGTGTCCCCATTGGAATATTTCCCCTCTATTACTTTTCTCGGGACAACCCAAAATTTGAATTTTCTTTTACTTTCACTCTCAATGATAATGGTAAACAGGACAAATAGAGAGAGTAAATCTCTTTAATAGGTGCACAGACAGCAATAAAACCTGACAAACATTCTAATCCCTCTCCACTCTATCCAAAACTAAAAAAAAAGTTTTGCCTTTAGTTATACTTTAATTAGTGTTGTGCACCTTAAAGCAGTTCTAAAATCTTGGGAAAAGGTACGGTGTTACATGTTGGTAGCAAGAACCTTGCTATGCCAAAAAATACTGGCTTGAAGGTGTAAGTTTCAATATCTCTTGACCCAGTCTATTCTCCACCTAAACCTACAAAAATAAGTACTATTTTAAGCTTTTTATCTCTTCCTACCAGAAGATTATACTGTATATAGCAAATTATTACACAGTGCATTAAAAATACTGAAATACATACCTTTTTCATATTAGCATTATTCACACATGCTTATACACATACAGTATTTCTGATCAAGTAGATCTAATCTTAGCTTAAAATATTATAGCCAATTTAAAATAAAACATATACGGAAAGTTAGCATATCTATATTAGACCGCTGTTTCTATATCAATTTTTATTTTGTTCTTTAAGTAAAATATAATAAAATATAATACACCAAAGACTTACAGTATATTGGGAATTTCTATATAGATATGTGTTAAATTATATTTCACATTATCCAGCTTATTTTTCCTAGCACAAAGTTTAATTTAGAATTCTTCTTTTCAGTGCTCCTTCTGTAGCTGTTCACTACTATATAATGAACATATCAAACCGTGATGTTTATAATACAGTAACTAGTGGTTACTTTGGTATTATACAGTGATAGTGGTGAATGTGGCAGCTTGTTTTTTAGAATCTGAGTAGGTTGCCAAATAATTTAAAATAAAAGCAGTATTGGATTTATTGTTGTTATGGTAATGATCAGTATGATGGAAAAGAGCTAATACTAAAAGTGCATTTAAGTCCCTAGGATCCTTGAAGTACTAACAATAATGATTACCAAAAAGTTAGGTAGCAATATAGTATGCCATATGTATTATGGGACCAAAATTGACTGGTCATTCCCAAAAACTGTGAATGTGCAAAAGTCACATCAGACGCAAGAGTGGATCCTATGAGGAAGCTAAAAGTGAAACCAAAAGTTAAGCCAGCAAGTTAAAGAGAGTTGAGAGGTACAGTAGGACAACACATTCAGGATCAACCCAAAGTTCAATAAAAGGATTTGGAGTCAGATCAGAAAAATGATAACAGATTTCACAGCGAATAGTTAAGCAAACTTTGCTCAGGACAGTCAAGGACATCAATGCAAATCATTAACAAAATTAGAATAGCTCATCCTCGATCCAAACTATACCAATTTACAATGGAAGCTAGACTCAGGAGTCTAGTGCCCATTGAAGAAGGCAGTGGAAAGCCACTGAGTGTGATAGGGGCTTTCATGATTGGGGTCATAGAAGGAAAGTGTACATGTGCATTGGGGCACATGGTAAGTAGCAGGCTACTGGAGGACACAGAATCGGAGTCAGCAGGCACTGAAACAAGCTCAAGAGAAATGAGACACTTGACTAGAATGAATGTAAGAAGCCAGTTAAGTTTAACCCATAGACAACTACCCAACAGAAAAACACACAACAGAAAAATGATCAATCTGAAAATGAACACTGGCTGAATGACATTAGGAATGTATTCTAGACAAAAAGAACATTAGGTTTTATTATGATGAAAGAAAACAAAGACCTAAGGTTTAGGTAGCCGACTTTATACAAAACAGTTCTCAGTGCTGTTTAAACTTCTTTTTAATATCACAAGTGCACTTAAACACTGACACCTTCAATATGTAATATTTGTAAAACACAGCTATATTAAAATATTTCATATCTGAAAGCAGGAATAACTATCCATTTTAGCAGATTCACATAAGCATATTTTTATATGCAATTTAGTTGTTCTCTCCAGCAATGCCTCAGGCTGAAATGCGCGTAGTCTTTACATAAAGCCCAAAATGAGTAATGTCAGTACACCTGCAGTCATATTTGCTAATAATTCATAAAGAGTTGTTTGTGCTGGTATACAGGCACATGATAGTTTTGCTTGTAATGGGCATATGTTTTGGTAAGTGGGTCATACATGTATGAGATATTTCCACTCTCTCCCCCAAACTCTTGTAGCTCTGTTGAACAGAATAGTGAACTCTGGAACTGGAGATAATGTACATGCCAATAACATCCAGTATGTATATGCCAATACTGTGAGCTAGTACCTAGGTCATCACTATTAAAGAGGGCAGCTCAGAATGCAGTCTGTCATTTCAGAAATTGTTATGCATGCAAGTAGCCACCCTTTAACCTTATTCCAAGGCTGAGTGCTGAGCCTAAGCTCTGTATATAAATCACAGACAGCAAGCTGCTACCAATAGCATAATTAAAGCGTTTATTACCTTAAGAAAAAAAAGAAAAAAAAAAGGATCCTGTTCCTTTAAAGCATGCTTGTGCTGTGTAATTTGCCCCCCTGTATCACCTGAAAAACCTGGCGGATCCTGCCTGGTTCTGCCTCCCCCCCCCTGTAAACTGACCATGGTTAATCATGGCTGCTGAGCCCTGTCACTGTGGTCAGTTTACATGCTTTCATCATCCGCAGCTCTTCTCTCCCCTGTCCTCACCCCCCTCCCTGCCTGTCAGCTCTGTATGTGAGCCGCCCCTTCTAGCACCATTCTGAGCAGTATAAAAAATACTGCTCAGTGCTCACAATCACTGCCAGCCATTCTGTGAGATCTCGGCCCCTCACTCTGTAATACACACATCGGAGGAAGAGAGCGATGGGCGCTCACGTGACCGCTGATCGGCAAGGAGAAATAAGGTATTTAGAAGAAGAATTTTAAAAAACTGCATGCACTGTATACTACATGTTATACTAGCAGAGGGGCTGGCAGTAATTGTTTGCACTGCCTTTACAACCCCTTTAAGGTGTCACTCTTATACCAAATGTAGTGTTAGAAGTACTAAACCCTTTAAAAATGTATGGAATCTGTTTAAAATTGGAGGAGACAAAGAAAGAGGAATTATTACTTACAAGAGCCTGGCACAGCATGGTCCCTAAATACAGTTCTTGTAGGGGGTACATTGTATGCACCACCTCATTGTGTATACTATGCTGTACATTCCCTATTCCGCCCTAGTTCAGTCCATATGCTATGTTGTATGTTCCTTCTTTCACAGTGCCTCATTCCATACACAATGCTGCACATTCCCTATTCCACACCCACTCATTTCAAATAACATGCTGTACTTACCGTTTTCACATGCCTCATTCCATATGCCATGCTGCATGTTCCCATCTGTTCCCTGTTCCACACTGCCTCACTCCATATGCCATGCTGTATGTTTCCATTTGTTCCCTGTTCCACACTGTCTCATTTCATAAGCCATGCTGTACATTTCCTGTTCTGCACCACCTCATTTCATATACCATGTTGCCTATTCCACAATGCCTTATTCTATATTGTTGCTGCTTGGGGATTTAATGTTGTTGCTGGGGAAATTATTGATGCTTCTGGGGGATTTATTGTTGCTGCTGGAGGAGTTATTATTGCTGCTGGGGGATAAATTAATGCAGCTGGGTAATATAATGTTGGTGCTGGGGAATTTATTGTTTCTTCTAGGAATTTATTACTGCTGCTAGAGGAGTTATAGGGCGTACACACGGTCGGACTTTGTTCGGACATTCCGACAACAAAATCCTAGGATTTTTTCCGACGGATGTTGGCTCAAACTTGTCTTGCATACACATGGTAACACAAAGTTGTCGGAAAATCTGATAGTTCTGAACGCGGTGACGTAAAACACGTACGTCGGGACTATAAACGGGTCAGTGACCAATAGCTTTCATCTCTTTATTTATTCTGAGCATGTGGGGCACTTTGTCCGTCGGATTTGTGTACACACGATCGGAATTTCCGACAACGGATTTTGTTGTCGGAAAATTTTATCTCCTGCTCTCCAACTTTGTGTGTCGGAAAATCCGATGGAAAATGTCCGATGGAGCCCACACACGGTCGGAATTTCCAACAACATGCTCCGATCGGACATTTTCCATCGGAAAATCCGACCGTGTGTACGGGGCATTATTGTTGCTACTAGGGGATTTATTGATGTTGCTGGGGATTTATTCTTGCTAATGGGGGGGGGGGTATTATTACTGCTGGAAGATTTATTCTTTAAAAGGGGGCAAGGGTGACCCAAGGTGGGATGGAGCACCTACACCTTTTCTCTGAGAAAAAATAAAATGGTGTATGCGTATGTATACAGAATGTAAAACCCCAATTTCAAAAAAATTTGGACACTGCGTAAAATCTACTTAAAAACAGAATACAATGATTTTCAAATCTCATAAACTCATATTTTATTCACAATAAAAAAATAGAAAAAAAAATACCAAACATTTAAACTGAGAAAATGTACACTTTTAAGAAAAAAATAAGGTAATTGTGAAATTGATGCCAGCAAAAAGCTGGAAAAAGTAAGTGGTACTAACAAGTAAGTGCTGGAAGGAAAGTTTGCAACTAATTAGGTAATTGGCAACAGGTCAGTAACATTACTGGGTATAAAAAGGGCATCTTAGAGAGTCAGAGTGTCTCAGATGTAAAGATGGGCAGAGGTTCACTAATCTGTGAAAAGTTGCATCTAAAAATTGTCAAAGAATTTAAGAATAATGTTCCTCAATATAAAATTGCAAGGACTTTAAATATATAATAATCTACAGTACATGATACCATCAAAAAATTCCAAGAATTTGGAGAAATCCCTGTGCAAAAGGGACAAGGCCAAAACACAATATTGGATGCCTGTGATCTATGAAAACAGGCACGATTCTGTGATGGACATCACTACATGGACTCAGGAATACTTCCAAAAATTCACTGTGCCATTCACAAATGCAAGTTAAAGTTCTATCATACAAAGAAGAAGCCATATCTGAACATTATTTAGAAACAGCGCCGTCTTCTTTGGGTCAAAGCTCATTTAAAATAGTCTGTTGCAAAGTGGAAAACTGTGGTCAGACGAATCAAAATTTGATATTCTTTTTGGCAACTATTGGAGCCACATCCTCCAGACTAAAGAGATGAAAGACCTTCTAGTTTGCTATCAGAACTCAGTTTCAATGCCTGCATCTATGATGGTATGGTGGTGCATCAGTGTGTATAAAATGGGCAGCTTGCCCATCTGGAAATTTACCATCTATGCTGAAAGATATATCCAAGTATTAGAGCAGCATATGCTTAAATCCAGATGGCTTTTTCAAAGAAGGCCTTGCATATTTCAGCAGGACAATGCTACAGCTCATACTGCATCTATGACCTTAGCATGGCTTTGCAGTAAAAGAGTCCAGGTTGCCTGCCTGCAGTCCAGACCTTTCACCAATTGAAAATATTTGGAGCATTTAGATTTAAAATAAACACAACAAAGAAGACCCAGGACTATTGAGCAGTTAGAATCCTATATCAGGCAAGAATAGGAAAATATTCCTCTCCCAAAATGACAGAAACTGGTCTTCGCCGTTCCCAGACATTGTTGCTAAAAGAAGACGGGTGCTACACCGTGGTAAACATGTCCCTCTCCCAACTTTTTGGAGATGTGTCACTGCCATCAATTTCAAAATGACCTTATTTTTTTACAACTTCAGCTCCGGAAGATTTGGCTGATCAATGACCAGAGCACTTTTTAAAATTTGGCACTGCGCTGCTTTAACTGGTAATTGCGCAGTCATGCAATGCTGTACCCAAACGAAATTTGCATCCTTTTTTTTCCACAAATAGAGCTTTCTTTTGATGGTATTTGATTGCCTCTGCGATTTAATTTTTTGCGATATAAACAGAAAAAGAACAAAAATTTTGAAAAAAAAATATTTTCTACTTTTTGTTATAAAAAAATCCAATAAACTCAATTTTAGTAAATTTTAGTCATTCGTTTAGGCCAAAATTTATTCAGCCACATGTCTTTGTTAAAAAAATGTCAATAAGCATATATTTATTGGTTTGCGCAAAAGCTATAGCGTCTACAAACTAGGGTACATTTTCTGGAATTAACGCAGCTTTTAGTTTATGACTGCCTATCTAATTTCTTGAGGTGCTAAAACGGCAGGGCAGTATCAACCCAAAAATGACAAAAAAAAAATTACACAGTTGTCACTAAATGATATATTGCTCAAACATGCAATGGGCATATGTGAAATTTCAACCCCAAAATACATTCCACTGCTTCTCCTGAGTAAGGGGATACCACATGTGTGAGACTTTTTGGGAGCCTAGCCGTATACAGGACCCAAAAAACCAATCACCACCTTCAGTCTTTTTAACCCCCCCAAATGACCCCATTTTGGAAAGAAGACACTTAAAGCTATTTGCTGAGAGGCATGTTGAGTCCATGGAATATTTTATATTTTACCACACAAAGTTGTCACTAAATGATATATTGTTCAAACATGGCATGGTTATATGTGGACAAAAGTGGGGGAAGATGGTAGTTGCGCTGTGATGAAGGGGGGGGGGAGGGAAGCTACAAAGATGACTAAAGTGGCAAAGTGAACTAAAAAAGCAGAAACGGGCCAATGCATGAATAGATCCTACATGCTAAAAGAACATGGTGGGGATGCAGTGCAGTGCAACATAGCTGATCAACATGACATGTTGCGGGCAGACAAAGCCTAATATATAAAGGTAATCGTGAAACAGTGACTGCTTGAATATAGCAAAACAAAAATGCATATACCAACACAAATAGGGTGAATAATGACACAATGCAAAAAAAAAAAAATATATATATATATATAATGCAAGAAAAATATATGTGGGCTAGTGCCCCATTAGCAAAAATGTGCCAGATCCTGGTGAACTACAAGTGACAAATCCCTAGGACAAACATGAATATTAGTTCTATCATCCAGTCCAAAAAGCAAAAACACGTGATGAGAAACACAAAACAAGTCCAATCGTGAAGGGAGGGGGGGATCTTCAGTGAGGACACCTCCGTGTTTGCAAGCCGCTTACCTTACAGCTGTAAGGTGTACAGCCTGTGTTGCAAATGACCCGCAGGTGTAGACGCTCCGTGTATACAGGCAGTGACAATGATGAACATGCCAAGCGAAATATAAAAAATAAAAAGTATACAGCATGTAAAATAACTCTGCAACGACCACAGTGGAGGGGGGGCAAGACACACACAGGGGGAGGTTGCACTCACTTTCATGAAGTGAGTGTGGGCATCAATCCACGAGCGCCAAGCTCGTATGCCTCCAGGAGTGTCACCAATCTGGAATCTGTCCCCGTGCCTGGAAACTGGAATATGTCCCCGTGCCTCTCTCCTCAGTGTTCGTCAGGTAGAGTAGTGATGTACAGTGTGAGGGGGAAAGAGACGCACATAGCGTGATCCCATATAAAAGGTATATTTATTTAATAAAACAAGTCCAATCAACTTACATTTAAAACAATGCTGCAGTGTGTAGTAACTACGGGCACCGAGCTCGTCTCCTGTTGTTTGTCTATGGCAGCGTCCCGTGCTCCAATCCTAATGCATATCGTCACGTGACTTCTTCAGAGGATCCTCTGAAGAAGTCACGTGACGTGATGATATGCATTAGGATTGAAGGCGCCTGAAGGCGGTGATTGGTTTTTGGCGGTTTTTGGCGGTGATTGGTTTTTGGGGTCCTGTACACGGCTAGGCTCCCAAAAAACTTTTAAGCACAACTGTGTATATATATATCTATAGATAGATAGATAGATCTCTATATATATCTATCTATAGATATAGATATATCTATAGATATATATATATATATGTGTATCTATATATATATATATATACATATATATGTATAGATCTATATCTAGATCTATAGATATAGATATATATACACATACACACACACATACACATGTTTTATATTGCCCACTAGTTTAGTAAAAGTGCATAATTTTTAGTGTAGATATGACTGTCGGCTTAAACACTTTGAATTTACCAACAGCTGAATATCCCTCATTTTTCAGTTACTAGTTGTAGCTGGTTTCTCAAGCACACAGATTTAAATTCATTCAATGTTTTTGATCTGTCATTTAGCCTCCCTTTTAAAATTGCATGGTTTTTGCGTAAATCAATATCTCTAGAGACTGTATTTCCACTAATATATTCCATGTGGCCTCTAATCTGTGAATAATAATTTTCAAATGTACGTCACTGGCCACTGGCAGACCTTTAAATGCAAAATCAAACTGTGTCTGAAACAAAACCTGTTAACCCTGTGTGCACAAACACACAGAATCCAGCAAAAACGATGTGGTGCTATGTTGGAGCTATGTTCTTACTTTCTAAAATGACATTCAAGCAAGATATTAATAAGACAGAGGAAATCAGTATATCACTGTCCCTTTCTAGGCCTCCACCATTCCGGTTCAGATGTGAGTGAAGGTGGAGGATCAGGGAAGGGTGGAACATTACAACACATACCTTCTATCCATATGTCAACACTGTAAGCAACAGTACTGTATTTACTACATTTTTAAGATGCTGATAAAGGAGCTGCTATTTCCAGCTTGTACTTAACCACTTCAATACAAGGCAATTATACCCCCTTCCTGCCCAGAACAATTTTCAGCTTTCAGCGCTCTCACACTTTGAATGACAATTACTCAGTCATGCAACACTGTACCCAAACAACTTTTTTTATCATTTTTTTCACACAAATAGAGCTTTCTTTTGGTGGTATTTGATCACCACTGTTTTTTTTTTTTTTTTTTGCATGGTGAGTTTTTTGAATTAGTAATTTTTTCCCACAATTCTTTGGAAATGAAGAAATTATTATTTATTTTTTTTACACAAAATTGTCATAATAACAAGTTATTTCTCACACACAGCATAGGCATACCTCCAATTATACCTCAAAATACATTCTGCTACTCCTGAGTATGGTGATACCACATGTGTGAGACTTTTACACAACCTAACCACATACAGAGGCCAACATGCAGGGAGCACCGTCAGGTGTTCTATGAGCATAAATTACACATATAATTTCCTGATGACCTATCACACTTTTGAAGGTCCTGGAGCACCAGGACAGTGGAATTACCTACATAATTACCCAATTTTGGAAAGCAAACACCCCAAGGTAAATTATTTGAGGCATAATGAGTCTTTTTAACATGTCATTTTTTCCCAAAAGTTTTTGGAAAATGTGGAAAGAAAATTCAAAATTTTTTTTTTTTTTTTTTACACAAAGTTGTCAATTTATAAGATCTTTATAACACATAGCATGTACGTGGCAAAAATTACACCCCAAAATACATTCTGATACTCCTGAGTATGGCGATACCAGTGTGAGACTTTTACACAGCCTATCCACATAGAGAGGCCCAACATGCAGGGAGCACCATCAGGCGTTCTAGGAGCATAAATTACACATTTCGTTTCCTGACAACCTATCACACTTTTGAAGGTCCTGGAGCACCAGGACAATAGAAACACCCACAAAATTACCCCATTTTGAAATGCAAACACCCCAACATATATTTTATGAGGCATGGGCTGGTGACAGGTACTCAGGTACTTTGATGGGCTGGTGACAAGTACTTGGGTACTCTGATGGGCTGGTGACAGGTACTCGGGTACTCTGATGGGCTGGTGACAGGTACTCAGTTACTCTGATAAGCTGATAACAGGTACTCAGGTACTCAGGTGGGCTGGTGACAGGTACTCGGGTACTCTGATGGGCTGGTAACAGGTACTCAGATGGGCTGGTGACAGGTACTCAGATGGGCTGGTGACAGGTCCCCTTTATTTGTTGGGCAATTGGGGCACATCACTGTACTGCAGCACATTTTTCTTCCAGGTCTCCTCCTCACACACTGAGAAGGAGAACCCAGAAACAGCACAACAACTCCGGGGGACGCGCACGAGCAGCGATTACGACTTTATTGGACACACAATTATGAGATTTTTGGACACAGTCGGTCATGTGGTAAAGAGCCATTTTTATTGGCTGTTTACCCTCATCGGGGATGGGCTGGGTCCCAAGGGACAGGCCTCATGCCCAATCGCCACACTGTGGGCCCCTGGGTGAGCGGCGGAAACCGGAGGACATCATATGAGGAGGAAGGAGATATTCCTTCCGACGTCATATTACTATGGCCAGTATGGAAGGAGTTAAAGTGGAGTTCCATCCAAAAGGGGAAGCTTCACTTGTCTGCCCCCCCCCCCCCCCCCACTGCCACATTTGGCACTTATTAGGGGGTAGAGGGGAGCGGGAACAGGTACCCACTCAGTTCACCATGGCTGAGAGTTCGGCCCCCCTCCTTCCCCCGCAGCCTTCTGGGAAACTTTACAGATCGCAGAAGACTGTGACCCATTCACAAAGCACAGCGTGCTTCATGCATGCACAGTAGGAACAGGCTGTGAAGCCACAAGACTTTACTGCCAGTTTTCCTTAGTCAAGATGGCTGCACCAGCACCTGATAGCCGAATGAAGAATCGGCTCGGGTGAGGACACTGCTGGATGTCTGCACAGGTAAGTGCCCTAATATTAAAAGTCAGAAGCTACAGTATTTGTAGCTGATGACTTTGAATTTTTTGAGGGGAGGCATGTAGCTCCTCTTCAATGTTCAATATATGGGACTGTCATTCTGTGGGTTACTGACCTGAAAAAGACATGCAGATGTGGAAGTGCAAAAAGTGTTAACCTGGTAATGTGCTATATGGATTTTAAATGTTCTTCTAATGTCTGGGTGGATTTACATATGAATCTATAAGTCTTCCTGCACCTTTATATCCCAGAAACCTGCAGGAGGTGAATACACAGCAGGCAGTGGGAAGACCTGGTGACATGTCATTGGTGGCTAGCTGCAGAATGTTGAAGAGGCAGCCTGCTCCAATAACATCAGAGAAAAAGATGACAGCATGGGACCTGGAGTGTGACAATGGATTGGCAGATCACAGAAGGGCAATGCTGGATTTATTGAGCAGGCGAGTATGTGCATTAAAGACAACGCTGCAGAGCAGGTAAGAGGGTTTGGAGGGGCATAAAAAGAAGGGAGGGGTGGGGGGGGGGTTATAGATGTCTCTCTTTAGTTAGCATCTGTCTAAACTAACTCTGTCCTGAATTTTTTGCACAGGTGATGGCAATCTCACTTGAATCATAAAATGTATTTTTACCATCAAGTTCAACACTTACCAGAAGATTTCTTACAGTAGACATCATTTCCATGTCCCTAGACAAAAAATTTCTAGAGGAAATTTAAAAAAAATGAATGACAATATATGATAGGTAACTCTGGGAAGCATACAATCTTTTTATTTATTTACCTATCTTACTATTTATCTTATCCATTTTTATGTTGATGTTTTATGTTTTATTTTGGAAAAATAAAAACCCAGAATCTGCTCTCCAGATACTGGGGTCATAGCCTGTCTTTTCCATTCTAAAAACACAACCCTTTTTGTTTGACACCACCACCCCACTGGAAAACCCCATCCACAATATAGAATATGGAACAATATAGAACGCAGATTCTGCAGACATCATATGACCTAAGGAGGCCCTACAGATCACAAGGAAGATTGGCAAGGGCTAAATTGTGACATTTAAGACCACTATTTCAACACTGCTGCCAGAAATACTTCTCTAAACTATACATATTTTCTTAGAAATCTCACCCCTTATTTTATGGATTTAGTTTGATATATGGTTTACAGACAAAACATGTCATAGGTGCAAACATGGGCATTGCTGGTGCCAGGCACCTGTGGTATGTGCTCTGCATCTCTTGCCAGGTGTCCGGGGTCCCAGTGCCATGACTGCTCATTACTGTAGCAGCAGAAATCTCTCCCCTCCAGGCTGCCTGTCAGGGAAATAGAATTCAGAGCCGAGGGAGCTTCCCTAGGCTCCTCCTTGGCTCTGTCTTGTCACATCACATAATGAATCTCCTTGCTTTTCACACTGCATATAAAGTCTGGTTAATTCAGGTAGGGACATTCTGTATGCTACATGCTCTTGACCCCTGAACTCAGAGCTTTACATACCCCTGATGATGCATTACATAATCTTGACCCCTGCACTCTGCACATTACTATCTCCTGTCCAGGGCTTTTTTTCAGTGGGAACGCGGGGGAACGCAGTTCCGGCACCTCCAGCACTGAATGTATGTAATAGCATGGGGTGTGGGGTGTGCTGGAGGGTCTATTGATGTTGGCTGCTGGGGGATCTATTGTCATTGGTGGGGATCTGATTTTGTGTGAGGGTCTATTGTTGCTGATTGGGAATCTATTGTTGCTGGGGGGGTCTTATGTTTATGGAAGGGATCTACTGTTGAGGGAGAGATCTATTTTTACTGGCTGCTGGGGGATCTATTGATGCTGGCTGCTGGGAGATCTGTGGTCTGCCCTTGTGAAGCAAGTGGAGACCACCGGAGAAGCGGCATCCACACCAGTGATCCCCAGCGGCATCGGCCAGGCACGTCAAGTGGAGACCACCGGAGAAGCGGCATCCACACCAGTGATCCCCAGCGGCATCGGCCAGGCACATCACACACAAAGTTACATTGGGTATAGCATGTCGATGCCTGGAATTCTTGAAATTTATTAAAAAAACAAAAATCGCTACTATAGCAATTGTATATCTTTTTTATTTAGCAAATGTGAAGTTGTCATTAAAGGTTTTCCTTTACGAATAGCCATTTTTTTTTTTTTTGCTGGTGGGGGGGGTTAATGTTGTTGGGGGGGGGTTAATGTTGTTTGGGTGGATATTTTGTTACTGGGTGTGATATTTTGTTGTGGGTGATTCACTGTTGCTGCAGGGAATCTATTGTTGTTGGGGTGGAGTCCATTTCGGTGTGGGGATCTATTGCTGGTATTCTATTGTTCCTGGCTGCAGGGGATCTATTTTCCTACTTTTCTTTTTATCATTAACATGTTCCATACAAATGATTTAGCACCACAAAATGATACTTGGTTCTGTATTCTCTTAAAGGGGCAGTACTGGTAGGTGGGTAGGGGGTGGAATCAAGGGACGGTGGTCAGAGGTGGGTAGGGGCAAAGACAAGGGGTGACTCAGACGGGGGGGAGTTCCTGCACCTATTCTCAGAGAAAAAAAGCCCTGGTCCTGTCCCTGTGCACTGTGCATTACACACCCCTGACCACTGGGACTTTATGTGTTACATACTCCTGACCCCTGAACTTTGTGCATTATGTACTCTTAAACTCGGTATTCTGTGTGTGAAATTCTGGTCACAGAATGCTGTACATTATACACTGCTGACCATTGCCCCCTGCATTACACCCCATAAACCCTGCATTATGCATTCCGACCCCTGTACTCTGTGCATTACAAATTGCTGGCAGATGCATTATGTACCCCTGACCCCTGAACTCTGTGCATCACATACTACTGAACTGTGTGCATTATTTACTCCCTGCACTCTGTGATTTACACACCATTGATCCCTTCACTCTTGTACTACACACTCCTGACATTTGCACTCTGTGTATTGCACACATCTGATCCATGCATTTTGTTTATCATCCCTGACCCCTGCCCTCTGTGTGTTACACACTCCTGAATCTTAAACTCTGCACCATACACACCTTTGATGCCTGCATTATACACACTATATTGTATATTACATTATTCTGAGTGTAGTCTTCCCTGCCTCAATATTCATTGGTTGCTAGGAAGTCCCTGCTTTTTTTTAACTGAAGTTCTTTAACCAGTTCAGCCCTTTCTACACGCTATATCCATTCATAGAGTGAAGGGTTAAGCACAGGGCAGAGGAGACATTGGGGTCTTTTGGACCCCCTATGTCTCCATAAAGAGTACCTGTCACCTGCCCAATGCCACCCCTTGTGATAGCATTAAATTGAATAAAACTAAATAAATGAAAAAGTTTAATAAAAAAAGTTTAAATAAGTAAATATGCGTATAATAAAATGTATTAAGAAAATAAAATTAAAATTAAATGGAACCCCCCCCCACTACCCTGCATACACTCCACATGCACCTAGGGCACACGCGTGTATGTGCACATATCACACACATGAAGAATTGCTGAAAACATCAGAGTGAGAGCAATAATTCTACCACCAGTGCGCACATTTAAAGTGATCGTAAATCTACATTTATTTTATTAAAATAGCAAACATGTTGAACTTACCTTCCCTTTCTAGTGTCCCCTACCACTGTCCAGGTGCTGGCGCCCTGAGCCAGGCTGTGTGCATCCATAGGCACACATAGCATGGCTTGGCTCCACCCTCACTTCCTTTTCACAGAATTTCACTGACCACAGCAGGAACCAATCGCTCCCATCTCAGTAAAGTATATGAATGCAGGAAGAGAGCAAAGTTAGGCTGAAGGCAGGGACAGTACTGACAGTACTGGATCAAGGGTGGTGTCAGGTAAGTTTTTAGGGGGGGGGGGCACAGACAGTGGAATATTCTTTTTTACCTTAATGCAGAGAATGTATTAAGGCAAAAAAAACCTTCTGCCTTTAGAACCACTTTAACGCTAAACTCATAAAGGTTTTTAAAGAGTTGCCTATAAAGATTTTTGAGTACCATTGTTTTGAGCGATATCAGGGGTGCATGCAATTTTAAGACTTTGCATGTTTGGTATCTATTTACTCATCACAACCCCATCTTTTATATTTTACAAACAAATTGGGTATTATATTGTGTTTGTGTGCTTCAAAATTAATTTTATAATATATTCTTTTTTGAAAATATTGAAAATATAGTTTTTTGTTAAACAATTTGCGCAAATATCATGCAAACTATCGTTTTTTTCTACAGGTCCTCTACTTTCTGAAAATATATAATTTTCTGGAGGTTTTAAGTAATTTTATATCAAACAATTCAGATTTTTACATGTGTAAAAAATAAAAAAAAATGCTCTAGCGCTGAAGTGGTCATGCACAGAGGGAAGTCAGCTGTGAAGTGAAGCCAAGGACCCAAAGACTGGTAAAGAACTGGCCTGGGAGAGGACAGCGCTGGATTCCCAGTCAGGTAAGTCTCCTTATATTAAGTCAGCAACTACAGTATTTGTGTTGGGGAACTGAAGATCCTCTTTAAGGTGTTCTCAGAGTGTTAGCTCTTTGTTCACTTTCAGTGTGCAGAAATGCAATGGCAGCCTAGGGTGCAGCAATTAAATTATATTTTATGGGTACAAAGACTGTGGCATATATGTGCCATGCACGCAATGGGGGAGATTTACTAAAAGTGGAGCATGCAAAATCTGGTGCAGCTTTGCATAGAAAGCAATCAACTTCCAGGTTTTAGCCTACATTCACATTGGAGGCGGGTTTGAAATCGAAACCTGCATTTTATTGCGAGTTCGGGGGCGATTTGACAGACACTATTGAAATCACCCCCCCCCCCCTGAACTTGCCAAAAGTAGTGCAGGAACTATTTTTGGGAATCGGTGTGGTGCCGAAAAGTTGGCGCCACAGCGAATTTGAATGGTGCTGTTGCCAGCAATAGGCTCCGATTTGGCATGAGATTCAAATCAGCTTAATGTGAACAAAGTCAAAGCTTAATTAAACTAACTGAAATTAGAAGCTGATTGGCTACCATGCACAGCTGCACCAATGTGGCCACACTCACTTAAGGTCATTTTTACACTCCTTGGGGTGCCAAGGGTGCCAAAGGGTGCCCTGAGTTTTTTACAATCCTAGCATTGCCCCTGAGTGCAGGGAGAGCAGCAATATCAAGGTCTGTACATCTAGGTAGGACTGTCCAGACTGGTGATGTTTTTGTTTGTCAGAAGTGATAGGCTTTGGGGGCATTGGCGGTAAAGCGCCGCTATTATACCGTCATTTTTGTGGCCCTTTTTGGCTGCTAGCGGGGTGCTTTTTACCCCCACTAACGCCAGAAAAGGGTTAAAAGCACCCGCAAAGCGCCACTGCAGTGCGGTGTATACAGCACCTCAAAGATGCTGCTTGCAGGTGTTTTTTTAGCGTCCTGCCAGCGCATCGCTTCAGTGTGAAAGCACTCGGGCTTTCACACTGGAGTGAGAGGAGAGGCTCTTTGCAGGCGCTATTTTTAGTGCTATAGCGCCTGTAAAGCGCCTCAGTGTGAAAGTAGTAAAAATATGGAGTCTAATAAATGTTTAGCATTTACCATTGTCCCCTACAAGAATTACTGCACAACTGACACTTTCAGGTTTACAACTAGAGACCACTGACAACCTAAAAGAAACTAGGGAGTTTGTAAGATAGAGTAGTAACTATGCACAAGCCAGAGATCAGAGCAGGACACAGGAGGAAATCAGAAACCAAAAGACAAGCTTAACAAATTCTGAATAAATGCATTAGGATACATGAACCAAGAGAAAAGTCAAGTCAGTACAAATAGTGCATCGGGAAAGAATTTTTGTGCAGACACAATCCCTGTGTACTAATAGCAAAATTTGTACATACCAGCATATGACATAATGAAACTGCCATAATTTGTCTGCTGTAGTGGGTGCCCAAAAATGGTCAAGACCAGACAAGTATAGGGTAATGCAAGAATATGGTGTTATAATTCAGACATTAAAAAAAAATAAATAGGGCATAACCTAATACTTATGTAAGGATGTGATCATAATTTTGTTTTATTACTTTAACCTGAAGAAGAAAACAGTTATTTATCACTCCCGCACACACAAATATATATAAAAAATTATTAGTTTTGGACTGCAAAAGTAAAACTAAAGCATTAACTTAGAGATGTAAAGGTGATAATTTGCACAGTCATTGCTAAACATTTTTATTGAAAGTATCATAGCTAACACTGTACAACAATTATATTCCTCAGTGCTTTATAGAGAAGTGGAGGCTATGATCTAATGTCCTTTCTGCATTTACAAACAAATCTTTTTTTCTCCTTTTGGCTAGAGCCTCTGTCAAGTTTTTATTTTTATTTCACTTATCTATATAAAATAAAGGGAAAACATGACGTTTACCTGAGCTGCACTTCACAATAAAAAATTGCCACTAAACATTCATATGTAGGGGTAATCATCGAACCTTATGATGACAAACACACAAGTTGGTCAAATAGTTTTTAGGACTTCTTAAAAGACAACCTTGGCTTAAAAACAAAAATTTGCGAGCAGAAGGTTTTTTTGTTTGTTTGTTTTTAATTACAGCAGAAGCATACTGTAAGACATAATATAAAGCAGCAAATGTGACTTTCACCAAACATTCACTGGTGGTGAATCACTTGCTGACCAGCCACCGTCATTATACTACGGCAGGTTGGCTCGTTTCCGCAAATCACCGTAGCTGTACGCCGGCCCTTTTAAGAGCTATAGGTGGTGCATGTGTGCCCACTGCACAGCAGGGGAGCCAATGCACGTGGCCGGTGGCCGCAATTTCCACCGGTCACCTGCGATCGCTCCACAGAGAGCCAGAATGGGGATCTGTCAATGTAAACAGGCAGATCCCCGCTCCGACAGGGGAGTAGAGAGTGATCATCTGTTCCTAGTGATCAGGATTAGCAATCTCTCTCCTCTTCCAGTCAGTCCACTCCTCCCACAGTTAGAAACACCTTCCAGGGTTAACTCCTTCCCTGCCAGTGTCATTTATACAGTAATCAGTGCATTTTTATTGCACTGATCGCTGTATAAATGTCAGAGGTCCAAAAAAAGTGTCCGATGTGTCCGCCGCAATGTCGCAATCCCACTAAAAAACGCTGATCAACGCCATTACTAGTAAAAAAAAATAATAGTAAAAATGCCATAAATCTATCCCTATTTTAAAGACGCTATAAATTTTGCGCAAACCAAACAATATACACTTATTAGGATTTTTGTTACCAAAAATATGTAGAAGAATACATATTGGCCTAAATTGATGAAGACATTTTTTTTTTTTTGGGGGGGGGGGGGATATTTATTATAGCAAAAAGTAAAAAATATTGTTTATTTTTTCAAAATTGTCTTTTTTTTTTTTTTATATAGCCTAAAATATAAAAAACGCAGGGTTATCAAATACCACCCAAAGAAAGCTCTATTTGTGGGAAAAAGGCTCGTCAATTTTATTTGGGTACAGTGTCGCATGATCACGCAATTGTCAATTAAAGCAACGCAGTGCCGTATCGCAAAAAATGGCCAGGTCATTAAGGAGGAAAATCTTCTACTCCTTAACTGGTTAAAACACATGCGCCTGGAAGATTCACCAGGTTAAGGTTTGGTAAATTTTAGATTCATTGCTTAATAAATATGTCTTTATTTTTTTTTTGCAAAAAAATAAAAGCTTCTTACCTTCTTGTTCCCAAGACACCACCACCACCTGAACTAAATATAACATAACTGTGTTACTTTGACTGAATAACTGGGCTGCAATAGCAGATTTCATAAGCAGGTGGCACTGCAAGGGAAATCTACAATTGTGGCTCCAGATCCAAAAGAATCAAAGATCCTTTCATATCACAATGAGCAGTGCAAATCATTCACAAGGGCTTTTCCAGAATTTCCTAGAGAATGATAACATCCTAATATGCATACAAACTAATTTCTCTTACTGCACACTTTTGGGGAAAAAAAAACTTTCTTCAACATGAATTCTGTTCCTGCTGTTTAGTAATATAAAAATAAAAACAACTCTAATAAAAAGGAAATCCAAGTTATGTCTACATACCCTGGCTGTAAAGTCACTGTAGTATTTAATTAATAAAGTAATTTAATGCAGACTACACCACAACAATAGACTAATTAAATGTCATTTGTTAGGAGGTAATCCAGAAGAAATCCCATGATAGGTTAGTGATATTTGCATGAGCGAGTCTGCTGCTATTACCAGCCGAACTGGCTCTTGCTTCCTAATGACTGCGACAATGTTTACATGGAATAATAAAACCAAATTAATAACTACTTCACAGAATTAAATGTCTAATAGAAAAACAGGCATTTTTGAGTCAAATGAACTGTTCAATAAAAAGTCAAATTTGCTTAGATATGCTATTAAGCAGATATATTGGATAAATTTAATTTATTGCATCCATGGTGCGAATCCTTCATGATAAGGGTCCCAAGGGAACTGAAATTTTGGCATGCAAGGCATGGATAAAACAAATTACTTTTATCTCATTTACTCTTTCCTGAGTGCCTAGAACCCATACCTCCTTGCTGTGGTGATGAACAGGAAAAATGATAAATGATACAATGGTTCCTGGCCCTTTCTTTTGCATAGACCAACCTAAGCATTTTTTTTTAACTGGCTTAATTTTAGTATTAGAGTTTGGCTCAATAGACTTTTTGAATATGTTAGTAGTGACAGCACCATGCAGCTGTGTTTACGTGGTCCCTGGTCACCCAACGCCAGTTCACAGCCTTGGTCTGTGTATGGTGATACAGTTGGGTTGATTTGCTACAAGCATATAGGCTGTTCACTTTGCAAGGGAAGGTACACTTTGCAACTGAATTTCCCCCAGAGTTTAATGAATGTGGTGAAATTTCACTTTACAAAGGCATGCAAGAAAAAAGAAACAGCATTTTTGCCTACGTATGATCGTATGATGGAAGTCAGCAGAGCTGCACTTCATTCACTAAGCTCTGGGGAAAAATTCCCTTGCAAAGAGCAACTTCTCTTGCAAAGTAAAAAATATATTGGTCTTAAGTGAATCATCCCCAAGCTGTCCAGTCCATTCATTGTCAAATTGGCTGTTATACTCAAAAACAGATTGTTATAGAATCTGACTGATTCTGGTGTAACTATATAATAGTTTATAGGGTTAACAAATGATACTGTCAATAATAATATTGCCAACAACATACAATTGTAAGTGCTTAATAAAGGGATATTCAAAGAAGTTGTAACATCTTTGTAGTAGATGAGAAACCATTGGCTTTTCTCTAGGGAAGGAGAGTAACTCTTCCACTAAAGGCCCTTACACATGATGCGGAGATCTGAAGTAAAATTTCATCCGACGAATAATCTGCCAATTTTCTGATTATTAGTATGGTGCTTTCAACAGCCCATTCCAAATTATTGGGCGACAAAAACAGGATGTGCAGGCTAAAAACATTTTTGTCATATGTGTACACAACGTCCAATTTTCCTTTAATTAGTACAGTTTTCATCCGAAAAAAATGTAAGAGCAAAACTACGCATGCTCAGAAATGAAAGAACACATACAAAACAATTCAACACATTACATCACTTCTGTAGTCATACGAGAATTTTGGTATGTTGAGTAACCTCTTCACTTTTGATATGAGACTAGCATGCAACAAAAATCGGATGAAAATTCATCCTATAATCTGATCGTGTGTACCTGGCTTTAGTATGTGTTGTACCTATACAGAATGTTGGAAGAGTTCAGAAGAAAGCTTGAGGCAGGGAAGGGCAATCCACAGTTGGAAAGGAAGCTCTATTACCATTGTGTATTGTTCTTTAACAGAGAATTGTTTATGGATAGTCTAAACCAGCTTAAACAAGTCAATTCTCAAAGAAAAGAATAAAAATATATATATATATATTTTTGGATTACTCCTATTATGGACTATTTTTTAAGTTTTTTCATGAGATTTATTGTATATGTCACATATTGTTATTGATTTTGAGCACTTATGCACATTTTGATTTACACTGTACTGTATTATTTGTACTTTATTTAGGATATTTATTACACCATTAGGATAGCTATCAACATAGTGGGTGTTCAAAATAGGGATTTTTAGATCAGCCCTGGTTTTCTCTCTTTTTTTTTAATTCTCAAAGAAAATCTTAGAAAACCATTTTGACTTTGGAAAAGATGCAAATAAGAATTTTGCAACTGGAAGACATATTGTCCATAGATTGTTATTATTTATATTTTTAGTAGTAGTCATGATAATCATCATCATCAACTGTGGTACTGAGATTAAATGGATACGACTATAATGCTGCAAACAGATTTCAAGGTATGAGAAAGTGAATCTTTATGACACCTAGTAAACATGTAAGATTACCATCTAGCCTCAACCTTTTTTTTCATGGTTAAAGTGTATTAAAAATGTTGACTTGACTCCTTTACAATTAAACACAATCCACTTCCTCCTGTTGGTTCTGCAGCTATAATTTATAAAAACACACATTATTCACCATAATCCATGCTTTAAAAGTAACTGTTTTTAGTGCTTTACAATAAGATGAATACCAGTATTTGCTAAAATAAACAAATATGGTGATTTTTTTTTCCTAAGTCCTAGAAACTAATTGCAAAAATATATACAGTATCTCACAAAAGTGAGTACACCCCTCACATTTTTGTAAATATTTTATTATTTCTTTTTTTGTGACAACACCAAAGAAATGACACTTTGCTACAATGTAAAGTAGTGAGTGTAGAGCTTGTATAGGTTTGTCTAAACCGCTGTAACAAAAGTGAGTACACCCCTGAGTGAAAATGTCAATATTTTGTGTGGCCACCATTATTTTCCAGCACTGCCTTAACCCTCTTGGGCATGGAGTTCACCAGAGCTTCACAGGTTGTCACTGGAGTCCTCTTCCACTCCTCCATGATGACATCACGGAGCTGGTGGATGTTAGAGACCTTGCACTCCTCCACCTTCAATTTGAGGATGTCCCACAGATGCTCAATAGGGTTTAGGTCTGGAGACATGCTTGGTCAGTCCATCACCTTTACGCTCAGCTTCTTTAGCAAGGCAGTGGTAGTCTTGGAGGTGTGTTTAGGGACATTATCATGTTAGAATACTGCCCTGCGGCCCAGTCTCTGAATGGAGGGGATCATGCTTTGCTTCAGTATGTCACAGCACATGTTAGCATTCATGGTTCCCTCAATGAACTGTATCTCCCCAGTGCCGGCAGCACTCATGCAGTCCCAGACAATGACACTCCCGCTACCATGCTTGACTCTAGGCAAGACACACTTGTCCTTATACTCCTCACCTGGTTACCTGGTTACCACCACACGTTTGACACCATCTGAACCAAATAAGTTTATCTTAGTCTCATCAGACCACAGGACATGGTTCCAGTAATCCATGTCCTTAGTCTGCTTGTCTTTAGCAAACTGTTTGTGGGCTTTCTTGTGCAAAATCCTCCTGGGACAACAGCCATGCATACCAATTTGATGCAGTGTGCGGCGTATTGACTGCGAACTGACAGGCTGACCCCTCCACCCCTTCAACCTCTGCAGCAATGCTGGCAGCACTCATACATCTATTTCCCAAAGACAACCTCTGGATATGACACTGAGCACATGCACTCAATGTCTTTAGTCGACCAAGGCGAGGCCTGTTCTGAGTGGAACCTGTCCTGTTAAACCACGGTATGGTCTTGGCCACCGTGCTGCAGCTCAGTTTCAGGGTCTTGGCAATCTTCTTATAGCCTAGGCCATCTTTATGTAGACAAATAATTCTTTTTTTTCAGATCCTTAGAGAATTCTTTGCCATGGGGTGCCATTTTGAACTTCCAGTGACCAGTATGGGAGAGTGAAACCGATAACACCAAATTTAACACACCTGCTTCACATTCACACCTGCGACCTTGTAACACTAACAAGTCACATGACACCGGGAAAATGACTAATTGGGCCCAATTTGGACATTTTCACTTAGGGGTGTACTCACTTTTGTTGCCAGCGGTTTACACATTAATGGCTGTGTGTTGAGTTATTTTGAGGGGGCAGCAAATTTACACTGTTATACAAGCTGTACACTTACTACTTTACATTATAGCAAAGTGTCATTTCTTTAGTGTTGTCACATTAAAAGATATAATAAAATATTTACAAATATGTGATGAGGGGTGTACTCACTTTTGTGAGATACTGTATATATAATATGTGTATATATATATATATATATATATATATATATATATATATATATATATATATAATTATTGTTAACCTTTAACAAGAACTATGAGAGTAAAAAAGTACAACCTGAAAAACATGTGAATGAAAAAGTTTAAAGTATAACTGAAGTCAAAAACAGAATAATGCAGCTCACCAGTTCTTAGATGTGTGGCTACAATCCATCTCTTTTTGTAGTCTTTTATCTTTATTTTTAAATGCTGATCCTGCCAGTAATACACTTTCTGTCCTAGGACAGGACCCTACACAATGGGGTTGGTTTACTAAAACTTCAGAGTGCAAAATTGGGTGTAGATCTGCATGGTAGTCAATCAGCTACTAAGTTCAGCTTGTTCAATTAAGCTTTGACAAAAAAAATGGAAGCTGATTGATTTCTATGCAAAATTGCAACAGATTCTGAACTTTCCAGTTTTATTAAATCAACTGCACTGCATCTATTGAAACGCTGTCACCCTCAGCTTCTTGCCTAATTTGGACTGCAACCCCACACCCCATTTCCATTTCAGAAGGGGGGAGTTATTTTGTCATTCACAAACGATAACTAGGACGGCTGATAATAAGACTTGATATACTGGCTCAGTGCACAGGAAGTTACAAGGATGTTGCATTAAATACAGGATCAATGGGTACTCTTTGTGCTTGCAGAAATTAGACTTGGACTTAAAGAAAAGCCAGCATAGCTAAGGATTAGTAAGCTGCCATACATTACATCTCGTTCTTGGGTTTACATATAATTTAAGGTAAATAAGAGAAAAGACAGTAGGTAAAAGTCTACTGGTTATTATACTGCAACTTATGAACAAAATGAGTTATTAATAATGTTGTTATAATGTTGACAAAAGTAACATCATTCTCAAATCAAACAACAGCAACAATAGCTATGCAGGTCTTCCTCACTTTTGGATGTTTTTATTTGGAAGTAGTTACTTTTCACATTCACAATATATACTGCATGAACAGTATGTATAATACAATGTGATTTACAATACATGACTCACTTTCTTTACCTAAGAACCATTTCCCAGTGAATATGATATAAAATATTCATGGAAATGTTATAGATAGGCAATGCAAAAAAAAATTTGGTTGTGCAACCTAACTGGCCATGACCATGGCTGTTGTTAGTAATCATGGGGCCCCACACAGCCTTCCTGACGGGGCCCCGCCTACACCCCATTTACCCCCCCTGGAGTGCAGCAAAACAGCGGCACTAACTTTATCCCCCTAATTCCTAAAAAGTGAAAAAAAAAAAAAGTCCCACCTCCTCGACCTCTCTGTTGACTTGATAGGGCCCAGGGAAATATAATTCAAGCCCTGGTAAGCAAGTAGGAGTGGGGTGTGGTCTAGTAAAATCCATTTAATTTAGGCAGAGAGTAAAAAAAAAGTTGCCATGGCCCCCCTGTTTCGCTGATGAGATCTGGGCCCAGTACAACAGGACCAGTTGCACTGCCATATCAGTGGCCCTGGCTATGACCCTCTGTGGTAGTTTATAGACATTCGGCTCTCAATCAGAGTATCTAAACCATGCAGGAGCAAAATAAATCATCATCATAGGTTTAAGATTACCTTACTACTTATACCATATCTGAGAAGATCCTGTTCTGGTAGACAAGTAAAAAACACAATAATTGTTGCGCTAAGGTATTTCTACCATGCAAAGCTGTCTCATCTGCAGGATGGGGGAAAAGTTAAAATGTCTGAGTTATGAACATATAGTCCAAAGTTCCAGAGGGATGAGTAGCACCAATAATTGGATAAAAATAGCGTAAAAAAGACTTCTGATAGGGCTGTAGGTTTTTTAGGGGGAGTCCATAACCTGGGTCATTTACCACAGGGAGTGTGGCTGGCACTGGGAAGGCAGCATGCTGAGAGATAGAAGAACCTCTGAGAGAAATATAAAAAGAACAAGCAGCGCCAATCTAAGTGCAGCAGTATTTTCTACCTAGGTAAAGTAAACATAGTGAGGAGACATCGCTGGACGTGGCAGCAGAGAAAGATCTTTATATTCTTGAGACATTACTATATCCCACACATAGAAACAGTCCAACTCCAAGCTCGGGACACTGGAAATCACTGGCACTGCTGAGCAAGACCCTGCAGTGCTGCCTGGATGTTCGATTTTGGATTCTGTTGTCCATTTGATACTAACAAAGATGTGCCTGCTTTTACCTTACTTTGAGTAAGTGCATTACTATTTATTAAACGTGTTAAAATAGTGCTGCACTTAGATTGGCATTGCTTGTTCTTTTTATATTTCTGATAGACAAGTACCCTGTATAAGAGCGATATATTATGCATTGAGTATATATAGGAACCAAAGATTTACAAAGAGTAACTTGAAATGATAAACAAATTTAAATGGCAAAGATGATTTATTTTCCATTCAAGTGTACAGGCAATGACCCCAGCATATGTGATCACACAATACTGCTTGCCATAAAAAATGCAATGGTTCTTGGTGAACATAGCACTATAATTTGCATTTTGTATGATGACGGTGGAATCGGACCAACATTTTTGCAAAAAAAAAAATACAAACAACAAATCTTCATATGCAACAATTGCTGTTATATACTTAAAACCTTAAATATATACCTTAATAATACCTTAAATATCTTTTCTGTTAGGTAATGTTTTTTGTGAAATACCTAAAGGCCAATGTTGATTTTCACTCATTAAATTTTAAAGCTATATTATTAAATTCTTGTAATAAAAAAACTAATTTTTAGGTGTTTTATTTTGATAACCTCATGAAAGTAAATGTTTCGCTGTGATGAGCCAAGAAAGATATCATACAGACATGCTTCATTACTCACCTCTATCAGATTTGACCTGCAAGTACAACAACATGTATTAGCATCCAGTGACTGACAGCTGCAGCCAACTGCTCTAGATTGAGGAGCTTGTTAGGATCCATTTTAAACTTATTACATGAAACCTAAAAAAATTATAATGGCAAAATATGATCACTGTAGCCAGTTTTATTTGATTTATATGATACTTCTACTGCGTAATAACAGTTGTTGATATTTTTGTTAACACACCAATATAATAATGTGTACTAAAATGTACTTTTTTTAAGATAAGCCCTAAATTCTACTGAAACATGGTTTTGTTAGCCGACCATTCAGAAATAATTGCTTTCACAAAGCTTCATTACATAGTATCTGTGTTGGGTTCAAGATAAGCTACCTATTTCTTAATAGCCATACATCCAATCCAAGGTAATATAGGGATTACCAGATTGGGAAAAACACAGTGATCAAAGCCAAGCAAGCTTAATAAAATTTGCAATGAACTAAAAGGAAACTCTAGATTTAAGAACCTCTTCTTTTAAAGATAACTCCACCACTTTCCAATTCTATTTGCTGCAACAATTTATTCATTTGCACCTATTCACCTTTCCCCATATGCCTTACAGTCGGTCTGGAATGTTACAAATGTTTGAAACTAAAAATAAAACTAAAAATAAGTCCCACAGTGCTTTGCTTTAACATCTGTCACATGCCTTGCACGGCATTAGTAAACTGTTTCAGTAATGCTAAATAACAATTAAAAAACACATTGTGTTATACTGGAGAAGGTTTGTCTTTTTTTGAAAACAGAAGTCAGATTTCCAGCTGAAAATTACTGTATCTCTCAAACACACACACACACACACACACACACACACACACACACACACATATATATATATATATATATATATATATATATATATATATTTATTTATTTATTTTTTTTTACTAAAATCATAATCAAAAGGTGCAGTTGTACATTTTCTGCTTGTTTATCAATAAAAAATGTATATTTTACTATATACACATATTGATGAAAATAATACCTTAACGGGGAAAAACACTGCAAATTGTTATGTTGTAGAAATTGCTGCATACATAGACAAAACCTTTGATCTCAATTCAAAAATCAATATTTCCCTTTTATTACAGGAAAAAGATAAACTATCATTTGCCTGTGTTCATTGCTCATCTTCTTTTAAGTCATGGTAAACATGATCTAAAAAACAAGGTTGTTTCATTTAAGGGGCAAAAAGAAATTAATAACACTAGGAAGCAGAGTTGACTTTTTTTAAATGGAAGGTGGTCATATCATGTCTGAAATCAATGCAAAACAAGCATTTAATAAGTTTTAACAGAGCTGGGACAGTCACTGCAGAGTGGTCTGATATGCAAGATACCCTACTTGATGGACTTGGCTTGAAATGCGCAAAAAAAAAATATTGTATTACAAAATTTGTGGGGATCCACTAGAGCTCTGTTAGCAATTATGGGGAACTTTTAAAATAATTTTCTTACATATGACAGAACTGGTCATAGACCACTGTAAACAGCCAAGCTATAGCCGAGGGAAGCTATCAGAACAAGATGAGCAGAGGAAGAAGTGCAGTTATTGTGAAAGCTACATTTTTGGGTTATTACAGTTTATAGATAAAATGCTAAAGAATAGTGAACCTCATGTCAACCCAAAGCTGACCTCCTTTGTCTGGTACCGCTGTTTACCCAGGTTCTGATCCCTTAGTGGAGCAAGCAACCAGGCACAGGGTATTTTCAACCAGATGCATAAAATCTCACTCTGTCCTCAGACAGTAATCAGGCAAATTGTGTATTTTTTGTTGTTTTTATTTGTTTTGTAGAACTGGGATAGGGATTGGCAAAAGCTTTGGGATGCCCAGAACTAACAACTTGAAGGAGGAAACTATCTGGCAATGGTTTACTGAAGTAGAGCAGAATCTACTGTACAGATACTAGCAATAGCTCAGCAAAGGGGGCTTCCTCTGAGGATGCAGCTCTGGCAGCAGGTCTGGAACAGTCCCTCTAGCAAAAGGGGTGTAAAGACAATAGTCTCTCTCCTGAGAAGTCTCTAAGGCTTACTCACCGAGATCTAGACAATCTGAAGGCCTTCCTCCAGCTTCGGCTGACACTGACACAAAGTCTCCCAGGAGGGTCCTCTTTAGTTGTTGCTTTAGGTATTCCTGTGACCTTGGGGATGATCCTTCAGCTCCTTGAATAAGTTAGACTCATCCAGAACTTCATAAAGCTTCTTCTAAGCCTTGGGAAGTTTTACAGCATTTTCAGGCTAGGTCGCTCTCCAGCAGGTAAAGGACCCTGCTACTCTCTGCTCTAGCCCTTATATACACATCTCAACCTCCTGCTGGCCATTTTTCGGGACCAGGGATTGGCTGAGGCTGTATCCAGGGCCAGCTCAGACTCTACCCTCTCCACCCACTATGTTCCAGACATGGGGAGACAGGCAAGCCTGCAGCTGTAGACAAAAAGCAATCCACAAGCTCCACTGGCTACAGCAGAGCCTAAACAACCAAATGTACCTCTCAATATCCTAATTACCGCCTGACCAGGAGGGCGCTACATTTAAAAAGTGACTTGTTGGCAAAGGGTAAATATCAGAGTTTAAGATAGTAAGAGACATTAGACATAAGGTAAAAATGCTCTTAGATGAATGAATGTTCTCCTCACTTTTGTGGTAATATTTCGGCTGTTTTAATGTCAGGGGTCAAGGCCTCTCCAAGGATACAAGGTCGTAGGGACACCTACGACCCCTCTTCCCCCTGTGTTGTAAACTAAAAAATGGCAAGAGAGGTAGTTCTGGATAGAAGACCCATGTGAAGGCAAGTGATATAGCGCTCCATATTGAACCCTTCCCAGCAGCATGTCAGACAAAATACAGAAGATGGATATTATGTAACCACATATTAAGGAGTGTTTTTAAAGTATTTGGGCAAATGTTTGGGATAAAATAGTGGCAACATTAGTTTATACTAGTGTAGCTCTGACAAAATATTTATAAACTTGTGAGCCTTGTCTTTAATTGTTATTTGAATAAAATACCTTCCTTGTGTCGAGCATTAAAAATAAATTCAGGAGACCTTAGATGGGAAATAACTATACTAGTTGGAGATTTTGTACAAGCAGAATATTATTTTACTTTCGGAGCTATTGATAAATGCCAGGACAGTGGGCCACTGTAGTTGACACTGGCTGGGGAAAAGTTCATCATATAATATAGCCACCTTAAAGGTCCATTTCAGGGTGTATGTAACTGAATGAATCCCTGTGCTCATTGCCCACCTTTTCACTTGCACTTTAATATTTTTTCTTAAATATTCTTTAAATCTCTTTTTTAGTGATGGCCACGTGACAGTGATTTCTGCTTATTTCACTCACTCTGCATCAGCTAGAGGGATAGATGAAATGGTGCACATACAGCAAAGACATGCATAACTGTTCTGGGACTATGCAATCTGAAATGCATTGCACCTGCCTCAGTGGTAGGGTGGGCAGATGTAATGGCAGCATCAATCAACTCTATTGTGTACATTGCTGGCTGCATTGCGCTACATACTACAATGGTATCGAACTGCAATATGATGATGCTGTACCATAGAGGGGCTGGGTGGGTTTGACAGCCTGGCTGGCAAGATGACTAGGTAATGCTGGCTGTTACACAGCCTGGAAGTTAATCACCACCCAGTGAACTGTAGAGACATTTGGAGGTACACAGAGGGGAGCAAAGTGGAATAAATGAGCTCGGTTATGCAACCAGGATAAGATGTGGTATAAAGGAGCATCTACTTGGGTGGGACTGGAGTTGGGCTTAAAGAAGGGAAAATAGTAACAGACAGAATAGCAAATAAGTATATGCAATAAAGAATGAGAGCATAGATGCATGACAAACAAAAAATAATTGTGCAAAATGGTCAATTTGATATTCTGTTTGGTACCAGGAGACATGATGAATCATAGCTTGGGAAAGAGATAACATTTAGGAGGAAGGTGGGAAGAAATGATTGAATGAAAGAAGGGGGTGAGGACTTTTAGATAATGTGTAGGAGCTCAGAGATAAAAAAAGGCAATTCCATGCAAGCATCTATTTATTATTGAGCTATTAAAGGTCATTTACTTAAGTATAAAAATAGAGATTTTCCTTTAGGAACAAACTGTAGGCTTTAGAGCAGACAGAATGCAAATTGCTTCATATATCAGACATTTAAAATATGGTTTAGAAATGGGAAACCTTACCAGTCTAACCAGACTATTTTTTTTTCTTCTTCTTTCATTTCAGGGGGTTCAAGTATAAGAGCATTAACATACACTTACAGGCATACAACCAATATTATATGGTCATTCCAAATGTAAAAAGGCAAGCCAAATATTTTCTCACTCTCTAAACCAAAACTGGTTTCCCTATCATGATCAAAGAGGTGTTTTCCTTTTATTGTAAGTTAAAAACCTTCAAATAAGTCCCCTGCTGAGTGAGTCCCACTTGGAATCCCCAGAAATCAGCTGTTTAGACAAGGCAGCCTAGCTCAAACTTGGCTACCAATTTGGCCCTCTACAGCCTTATTCCATTGTTTTTCAATGATTTGGCTGTTTTGGGTGGATGAATGCTTTAATAGGAAGCATGTGTTATATTACATTTTCCTCATGGATTTTATTGCAACATTTGTTCATTTCTAATTATGATTACTAGCCCAGAGGCTTATTTGTTAGTAATATGTGTTATACATTGATACATACATTAAAAAGAATTGTAACAATTAATCACTGAAGACATCATTATCTTTGACTCTGTCTTAATATAAGTTTATCATGCATAACTGTTATATGTCTTGTCACCAAAAAAAGGGAACTGTATATTCATTTGCCACTTATACACGGCAAACGCTACAAGCCCATATCCAGCAATTGTTCATTTCAGATGGCGTAAGGGAAGAGTCAGAACGCCAGTTGGTTTTTATTGATGAGTGTATGTAAGAAGGTTGGAGAGATCACCTCATATTTTCTGTCCTAGTGGCAGTTACCATAAAAGAAAAAGAGGCAATATGCAAAAGAAAGTGTAGTAGAGGGGAATTCCTATAGTGGAGTTACCTGTTCCAGAGACAGCTGTCCATTGTGGATTTTGCACTCCTGTTGTGCCTTTAGTACAAGAAGTGAGGGGGCATTTGCCAGAGAGGTACAGACATCAGTGAAAACATGGCAAACATTCTAACCCTTCCCCACCCCAATGAGTTTTGTCTGGAGTTCTACATTAAAGATCTGTTTCTGAATAGTAAAATTGTCACTTTATGTGGGGATTTATGCCTGATTCAAGAAAGATATGCAAAATCGTCTACCAGTGTAATTTGCCTGCAAATGTTTTCCTATGGAAATATGGCTGTGCACACTTTTGCATGCTGAAATTTTGGAATGCATGCAAACTCAAGCAATAACAGGAAGAAGCGTGCTGCAAAACACGCAAATGAATTTCAGTCTTCAGTGTATCCCGCTGTGTGTGTGTGTGTGTGTGTGTGTGTGTGTGTGTGTGTGTGTGTAAGATAACTGTGACCATTATAAGGGTTTCCAACATTTTTAGGGTGGCTAGAAACCCCCTAACCTTCTAGGTGAACAGGAACAGAGCTGAAAAACCTGATAAGGTCATCTTGCTGGTGGAAATTTCATAATCTGTAAGAAACCAGAGCTTAACTCTAATTCAACCCACCAAGCTTAACTATAATGTTACTGATTAGTGACTGCCTTTTAAAGTAAGTAAAATCCAGGAACAACAATTGTTTGTTTTGTATTCCTTCATATGATATATTGCCTTATAAAATATGCATAATAATTTAAAAGAAATATGGATACATTTTATCAGTTGGGTAAATTAAGGCTCTGGACTTCATCAATATTTCTATTTATAATGTAACAATTCCATAGATCTTCCCTTAATTCCTGCATCTGTGACACCTATACAAGAAATGGAGGATGCTGTTCTCACCAAGACAGGAAGGAACTCATAGCACTTAATAACATTGTTAATCTTTCCTCACTCTGAAACATAACAGAGGCTTTAAAACTTTTCCATTCCGTCCAAAATTTAACAATTTTGGTGCTTTAAAGCCCAACTCAGGTTAAATAAAAAGTATCCCCTGCAGTGGGACAGCAAGGGCTAAATGCTCGTTTTGGCCTAGGGGAATAATAAAAGCAAGTATACTTACTTAATACTCCTCTCTTCTCTGCAGCTAGGTTAGTCACCAAAGCTTCTGTGCCCCAATGCTCTAGTAGTCTTAGGTACTGAAGATGCCGAGGGAAAGATCACAGCCAGATCGTTGGGGAGATGAGGCTGTGGAGGATCAGATTTTTTTGTTTCAAATATTACTGCTGTACTATATAATTATATGGTGAGCTATTATTATTATTATATTCAATAATATTAATAATAATAATAATAATAATCAATTATCAGTTGATGATTTATAAACTATTGTTTAAATGTATGTCATATTAACCACTTCAGACCCGGAAGGATTTGCCCTCTTCCTGACCAAGCCATTTTTTGTGATACGGCACTGCATCGTTTTAACTGACAATTGCGCAGTCGTGCAACGTTGTAACCAAACAAAATTTATGTCCCTTTTTCCCCACAAATAGAGCTTTCTTTTGGTGGTATTTGATCACCTCTGCGGTTTTTATTTTTTGCGCTATAAACAAAAAAGGCCGACAATTTAAAAAAAAAAACACAATAATTTGTACTTTTTGCTATAATAAATATCCCAATTTAAAACAAATAATAATAAATTCTTCATCAGTTTAGGTCGATATGTATTCTTCTTTATATTTTTGGTAAAAAAAAAAATCGCAATAAGTGTATATTGATTGGTTTGCCCAAAAAATTATAGCGTCTACAAAATAGGGGATAGGTTTATGGCATTTTTATGATTTTATTTTTTTTACTAGTAATGGTGGTGATCAGAGTTTTTTATCGTGACTGCGACAGACAGTTCGGACACTTTTGACACTTTTCTGGGACCAGTGACATTTATACAGCTAAAAATAGCCACTGATTAATGTATAAATGTCATTGGCAGGGAAGGGGTTAACACTAGGGGGCGATCAAGGGGTTAACTGTGTTCCCTAGGTGTGTTATGTGGGGGGATGGGATTGACTAGGGGAGGAGACCGATCGGTGTTCCTACTTAGTAGGAACACACGAACGGTCTCCTCTCCCCTGAGAGAACCGGGATTTGTGTGTTTACACACATAAATCCTGGTTCTCGCTCTGTCACGAGCGATCGCGGGTGCCCGGTGGTCATCGTGCCCACTGGGCATGCATATCGGCTCCGGGGAAACGCTGCGGGTGCGCACCTGCCGAAGCGTCTTAAAGAGCCGACATACTGCTACGATGGTTCGCGCAGGGGAGCCGACCTGCCGCAGTATAACTGCGACGGCTGGTCGAGAAAGGGTTAAAGTCTAACTCCAGGTTTAATTAGACTTTAACCACTTCAGTTCCGGAAAGGTTTACTCCTTCTTGACCATGCCATTTTTTGTGATAAGGCACTGTGTTGCTTTAACTAAAAAAAGTGCGGTCGTACCCAAAATTGACGTCCTTTTTTCCACAAATAGAGCTTTCTTTTGGTGGTATTTGATCACCTATGTGGTTTTTATTTTTTGCGCTATAAACAAAAAAAGACTGACAAGTTTGAAAAAAAAAACTTTTTTTTTAACTTTTTGCTGTAAAACATACCCAATAAAAAAATGTAAAAAACAAATGTCTTCATACATTTAAGTCAATATGCATGCTGCTACATATTTTTGGTAAAAAAAATCCCAATAAACTTTTATTGATTGGTTTGTGCAAAAGTTATAGTGTCTACAAACTATGGGATTTATTTATGGAATTTTTATTTATTTTTTATTTACTAGTAATGGCTGCAATCAGCAATTTTTAGTGGGACTGCAACATTGTGACATACAAATTGGACACCTAACACTTTTGACACTTTTTGGGGCCCAGTGACATTAATACAGTGATCAGGGCTAAAATGAATGCACTGTTACTGTACTAATGACACTGGGAGGAAAAGGGGTTAACATCAGGGCAACTTTCTAACTGTGGAGGATGTGCTTTCACTAAAGGAAAACAGAGATCTGTGTTTTTGCTTAGCAGAGATCTCCATTTTCTCCTATGGCAGAATGGCAATCTGCCTCTCCTCTGAACAATCATGGGTGGCCAGTGGACATTGCGTCAGTCGGACCCACTGGTTGGCTCCCACTGTGTCCAGCGGAGCCGAAGAAAAGAAATCATGTACAGGTATGTGATTTTGGGATTAAGGGCCGCTCTGCCACAGTATATATATGTGAGGTGAGTACTTATGCGGTTAATTAGTTCATTTAGATTGATCTGGTCCAAATTAATTATTTATTTCACTAATACATGTGCTTGCTTTGAGCACTGTAAAAATGGTATATAGTATCAGCTGTATACAGTACACCATGCTGTGTTCCAGCAGGGGGACAGAGACATTCCATCCTGTTCCCAGTGCAAAATCAAGTCAGGCTGAGTGCCGCTCAGCCATTCAGAAAAAGTCTTGTATTTCTGTGAATGAATACAAGGCTTACTCTAACTGGTTGAAGTGGAGAGTTGGACAGATGACGTCACACTTTCCACCTCAGCCAATCAGAGGAAGTATTGTAATCATTCATAAAATACAAAGCTACCCCTGAATAGCTGCACAGAGCTTGTCTAACTTGATTCCGTTCTGGAATGGGACAGGAAGTCTCCGGAACACAGTTCTGTATACTGCCGATACTACAGTATATACAACTTATACAGTGCTCACAGCAAACACATGTATTAGTGAAGTTAATAGTGTGGACCAGCTTGGTCCAAATGAACAAATCAAACCAAACTTGGAGTTAGGCTTTAAAGTGCATCTTGGAATAGAGTAGAGAAGGGTTAGAACTCATCTCCTCTCACTTCTTATTGTGTCCTAAGTCAGGAAGTAAAGAAAAATCTCCCCTTATTGGCACACAAAGAAAAAACTTGTTAAAGGTTTAAGCCATTCTCTACACTCAAAAAGAAAAAGAAAAAAACGTTAGATATACTGTACATGGAATAAAGCAGTTATTATAATAAACATTCCATATTAATTCATTTGGGTTTCCTATCATTTGATGTAGACAACTATACAATCCAACTTTATACAAATTTCCCTGTCATTTACAGCTACTGAGGATAGTAAATTGTGCAAGGAATTAGTAAAATCCTCTAAGTGTGTGCACCTGTCTCTTTAAGTGTTGAGTAAAATGCCAGTTTACTCTTGGGATCTGATTTACTAAAGTGTGAAGTGAGGTGAAGTGCGTTGAAGTGAATTAACGCTGACAGAAACATTTAATCATGTGCAGCAGAATTTTAAAAAAGGCAGCTTCTTTTGTCTGTGATTGGATGTTTGAAGTGAATGTGGGTTACATTTCACACTTAGTAACCCAAGCTCTTGGTGTATCCATTAATTGCTACAGGGAATGTCTTCCCTTTAAAACAAGGATTACATCTATTTTTAATATAAATTATTACAGTGCCTTGCAAAAGTATTCACCCCCCTTGGCATTTTTCATGTTTTGTTGCCTCACAACCTGGAATTAACATGGATTGTTTGAGGATTTGCATCATTAAATTTACAGAACATGCCCACAACTTTGAAGATGTTTTTTTCTTTTAATTGTGAAGCAAACAACAAATAGACAAAATAACAGAAAAAAGTCAATGTGCATAACTATTTACCCCCCTAAAGTCAATACTTTGTAGATCCACCTTTTGCGGCTATCACAGCTCCAGGTTGCTTTGGATAAGTCTCTATGAGCTTGCCACATCTTACCATTGGGATTTTTGCCCATTCTTTCTTGCTAAATGCTCTAGCTCCTTCAAGTTGGATGGTTTGCGATTGTGAACAACAATCTTTAAGTCTGACCACAGATTTTCTATTGGATTGAGGTCTGGGCTTTGACTAGGCCATTCCAACACATTTACATGTTTCCCCTTAAACCACTCAAGTGTTGCTTTAGCAGTGTGTTTGGGGTCATTGTCCTGCTGGAAGGTGAGCCTCCATCCTAGCCTCAAATCACACACAGAGTGGTACAGGTTTTGCTCAAGAATATCCCTGTATTTAGCACCATCCATCTTTCCCGCAACTCTGAACAGTTTCCCAGTCCCAACTGCTGAAAAACATCCTCACAGCATGATGCTGCCACCACCATGTTTAACTGTGGGGGTGGTGTTCTTTGGGTGATGTGATGTGTTGGGTTTGTGCCAGACATAGCATTTTCTTTGATGGCCAAAAAGTTAAATTTTAGTCTCACCAGAGCAGAGCACTGTCCTTCATACATTTTGGGAGTCTCCCACATGCCTTTTTGCAAACTCAAAATGTGCCATTTTGTTTCTTGCTGAAAGTAATGGTTTCTGGTCACTCTGTCCAACTCTATGGAACGTGTGGCTTAATGTTGTCCTATGTACAGATACTCCAGTCTCTGCTGTGGAACTCTGCAGCTCCACCAGGGTTACCTTAGGTCTCTGTGCTGCCTTTCTGATTAATGTCGTCCTTGCCCAGTCCATGAGTTTTGGTGTGCGGCCGTCTCTTGGCAGGTTTGCTGCTTGTGCCATGTTCTTTCCATTTGGTTATGATAGATCTGATAGTGCTCCTAGGGATCATCAAAGATTTGGATATTTTTTTATAACCTAACCCTGACTTGTACTTCTCAACAACATTGTCCCTTATTTGTTTGGCGAGTTTCTTGGTCTTCATGGCAGTGTTTGGTATGTGGTGCCTCTTGCTTAGGTGTTGCAGCCTCTGGGGCCTTTCAAAAAGGTGTGTATATGTAATGACAGATCATCTGACACTTAGATTGCACACAGGTGGACATAATTTCACTAATTGTGTGACTTCTGAATGTAATTGGTTGTACCAGAGCTTTTTATGGGCTTCATAACAAAGGGGGTGAATACATACGCACATACCAATTATCAGTTTGTTTGTTTTTCGGAAAAATAGTTTTATGTATATATTTTTCTAATTTTATTTTACCAAATTAGACTATTGTATTCTGATCCATCACATATAATTCTGATAAAAAAAACAAGGCTGTAATGTAACAAAATAGGTAAAAAGAAAAGGGGGTGAATACTTTTGCAAGGCACTGTATTTTAGACTACCACTGAATTGCACATTTCTCAGCACAACATACTGCAGCTAAATACAGCACACTTTTATTAAATGCCTAGATCTGCAGCAGCGTTCAGTAGCCCAAAGCCACCAATCAGAAACTCAAGTTCATTAATGTGACTACACTAAACCTGAGCACTGAAACCTGTTTACTATAGACTACTACATTTGATTGCTCTCTGTGCTGTTTTTAAATCAAACATTCATCCCCTGTAAAGAAAAGATATGAAGAACAATAATTTTATGTGCCGGTATATTCCCATAAATGTACATATGTATATATTATTTTTCAGAAATTCCCTTGAGTTTAGCAATGCCAGTATAATTCTAATCTGAGTTTCAATTTTGCAGAAAGCTTTTTGTCAAGAAAAGCCGAAGTGAAAAATAATAGAAGTGTTATTCTCAAACCCTGCAGCTGTTTTTTTTTTTTTTTTTTTTACATGGCTGTTATTCCGACTTTAGCTTTAGTGCCTAAAATAGGCCATGTCTGCCAGAATGTTGTCTCTAAACTTGTAGTTTTTTTTTTTATACACTTAATGAGATGCAGAGGTATTTAGAAGAACATTACCACTTATAAATTTAATGACTATTTCACAATGTTTTTGAGTTGGCAGGGTTACATTAGGCTGTATAGAACAATATAAACTCTCAGCAGGTAATTAATATAATCACACATTAAAACACAGATATAGCCCTATTTAGCTATATTGTAGACTATTTATGATACAGATATCAGAGTGTTAAATCTAGAGTATAACATGTTATACTTACCTACTCCGTACAATGGTATTGCACAGAACGGCCATGAACCTCCTCTTCTGGGGTCCCCCCACAGGCACTATTGGCTCCTCTTCTTCTGTGTGTGCACACCATAGCAAGCTGCTTGCTATGGTGGCACACCTGCAGGCTAGCTCCCAAGCCAGGCTGTGTGAATCTATAGATGCACACAGAGCAGTTTGGCCCCACTCCTGCTCCTTCCTCACAGGATTTCATTGACAGCAGCAGGAACAAGTGGCTCTTGTTGCTGCTTCTGTGTCATGTTATGAAAGGAAGAGAGAGCAGTCCCACAGCAGATGGGTGCAGCACTGGATCGAGATAAGGTAAGTATATATAGGGAGGTGGGGGGGGTGATGAAAACACTTGGCCATTATGCAAGGAAGGCATGAAGGTAAAAAATATCTCGGTATGGAAAAAATTTAAAAAAATATCTTTTATTTTTATTCACTTTAAAGCTGAATTCCATTTATGTATTTTTCACATAGTTAGATTGGTTCAGCTTGGATGAATGTAATTATGCACAAGCCATACCCATGTCATCATTATGGAAGCAAAGGTTCACTGTATGAATCACTCCAGTTATTGCTACTGTCTCCTGGATCCTGTGGCGGCAGAGCAGTGATGCCACAATCTCCACCTCATCCAATCAGAGAATGCTTTGCATACATTGAGAACAAGGCAAGGTGTTCTGTGAATAGCATCCCCTGTGTTCACTATGCAGCAGGGCAGCCTCTTGGCACAGGAACATGCAACATGGAAGACAGTAGTGATCACTATATTAGAAGTGACTATTACAGCGATTCTTCGCTTCCACAGCAGTCCCACAGGTATAGAATATGCATAACCATACCTGAATAGAGTGTGCTCTATGTGTAATTATATAACCTTGCCTCATTGTCTCATAAAATAATCAGCTGATAAAATAAGTCACATGATTTGGTGCTAGTACTGGAAATGTTTTCTTTATTTCCCTATCGGATAACAAAAAGAACAACTGCAAGACAAAAGGGCACCCTGACAAAACAGTTATTTAAGGTGTATTAATTGCCAAACCTTTTTTTTTTTTTTTTTTTTAGCTTTGGCTAGAATAGGGAACGATTAGAACCCCTTTCAAAATTGTATTGCTAAATATGGTTTACCAATTGTTTAAGGATTCTACTTCAATTCAGAAGGAACCATTCAGACATCTATTTCTTTTTAAGGCTGTAGACCTCCAGATTGCAGTAGAGCTCGCACCATTTTCTGTACCATATTTTATTTTCCATTGCACTGTGCATAAGGCCATTGCAGGCAAAACAAAGAGGCTTCTGTTTTTTTTTTTCTTTTTTCTTTCAAGTCAAAGTTTCGATTTTTGTGTTTGCGCTAGATTCACCCTCTCTGTTTGTGCTGATGACCCTTGTCACCAAGACAATAATTGACAGAAAACATATACTGTCACTGCTTTATATCCTCTAAATAAGAATATAAACAGAGCTCCCTTTTCCCTTTTCTGAAAACCTTTCAGCCTCCATCCATGTCAACGCAGATGGTCCATACTAAAAAATATACATTCATATATTTATTTTATCTTTTATCTATTTATATATATATATATATATATTTTTTTTTTTTTTTCATTATTAATGACATATTTGTCTTCTTTGGACACATTTAAGAGCATTACTGTGGGTTTTATTATATACACACCATTATATATTTATGTTTTTCATCTCTTGCTATGTTTATGTTGTTTAAGTAGCAGCACTACTATTTGGTATTTTTGCATTCTGAAGCACATTGCTTTTGTATTTTGTACATTCGTATGCTTTGTATTTGGCCTACATCTGCTTGACCATATTAACATATTGTTTTTATTGTTATTATACATATATGTTAATGCTAGTCTCTTTACATTAGGCAAACTGTGCTGTCAGCCAGGTCATAGGCTTTGAAAACAGTGTCTGTGAAAAGTGGATACATTTGATTCAAACAATTAGAACATCACTGATTTTTAAATATCAAAAGAATTTGAGACTTTATTTCTTAATTTTGAAAGAACAAAACATTGTACTAATGAGCAATACTTAACCTGTAGGATATGGATACTACAGATACTTATTGCAGTTTAATTAATGTGATTTAATTAGAAATTGAGACACTTGAAGTAGAAAGGAAGAGATTATGCACATTGAAAGTAATCACATTCCAGACACAAATTAACAACAAATGAAATGCTTTACTGGTACTGGTAGTAAATTATAGTCAAATGCAAACCCCAGACAAAATAAGAAAGAATACACTGTGCATATAATCATTTACTTGGGCCTCATGTTCATTTTTGAATATGTTGTAAGTTAAAATAATGACCCCACATGTTTAGGATTGTAGCCATGTTTGTGTTGTGGAAAGAACCAGCCATCACACATAATGTTATTTATACCTATAGCCATCTCTTCCTTTAGATTTAAAGTAGTTCAAAAGAACAATTTGTTTTACCTAAAAAAAAAACAAAAAAAAAAAACATGTTATACTTATCTGCTGTGTCCAAAGGTATTGCACAGAGGCACCAAACCTCCTCTTCTGGGGTCTCCCACTGGTATGCTCTGCTGCTCCTCTGCTCTCCACCACTTGCTATGGGAGTAGACATGTGAGCTCGCTTCTGAGCTGGGCTGTGTGTGTCCATAGACACACGCGCAGAGCAGCATGGCCCTTCCCCCTGCTCTCTGCTTACAGGATTTGATTAACAGCAGTAAGAGCCCATGGCTCCCACTGCTGGCTCTGTGTTCTGGGAATGCAGAGAGAGAGAGGAGAGAGCCACTACAGATGGGCACAACACTTGATCAAGTGAGAACTCAGGTAAGTATTTGGGGGGGAAGTGGTGCGTAATACTACTACATTTTTTATGTTAATGCAGGGAATGCATTATGGTAAAAAAAAATTCTGACTAGAACCACTTTAATTGCAAATCTGAATATGTCAGAGGGCAACTGGGTTGCAACTTTAACTTTGCTTTTAATTTACCCAACAGTGTTCTGTACATCGAATAAAAAATGTGCATACAATTAGATATATCCTAAATTGATAATATAAATTAGATAGATAGGATAGATTTAAATACAGTAGAAGAGAGCATTACTGTCCCCGCATAGTTTTATCTTCAATGAAACAATCTTGGATGCTTTTAGAAAGGATGTTTTACCAAAAATGCTATATACGTTGGATTTTCCATGTTGAAAATGGTGCGATCAAAAGCATAGTGTAATATAGTTTCAGAAAAATCAGTAAAATCTTTATCCTAAAAGAAAAAAAAAAACTATTGCTGTAACCGCTTATAAAGTGTTAGCTGGAGTTTAATTTGTTAGTGAAATCCATCTAATGCCCCGTACACACGGTCGGATTTTCCGATGGATAATGTCCGATCGGAGCGTGTTGTCGGAAATTCCGACTGTGTGTGAGCTCCATCGGACATTTTCCATCGGATTTTCCGACACACAAAGTTTGAGAGCAGGCTATAAAATTTTCCGACAACAAAATCCGATCGCGTCAATTCCGACCGTGTGTGGCCAGTTCCGACGCACAAAGTGCCACGCATGCTCAGAAGAAATTCCGAGACGGAACCGCTCGGTCCGGTAAAATTAGCGTTCGCAATGGATACAACACTTTCGTCACGGTGCAATGTTAAAAATGGTTTAATACAGCGCACTCTCTTCTTCTTTATAATGTGAGAAGAATGAAGCAGTTTTGCTGCTCATATTCACACAGACTTCTCACAAACTTCTTTCTTTATTATTTATCGGGATTCCCTCAATATATTTTGATTTGTCACATCTGACAAAATTATTTTTGGGTTGATTTATTTTTGTTTTTTTATTTTAAGGCATAATTTTTTCTAATTTTTTTTAGGTTTGTATTTTTTTTAAGGCTGATCTTTGCTTTATTTTATTTTTACTTTTACTCCAGAATATTTTTGTGTGTGTTTTGTGTGTCAAGTTACCACAACACCATTGATATCTTGTATTTTTTAATCTCAAGGAGATTGTTTGGTGTTGGTGTCTCTTGTTAATTTCACATTGTACTTTAGAAATGTACCTGAATCCTCACAAACAAACTGTCCTTTTTGAAGGAAAACACACATAGGCGAGTATAATTGAAACAAAAATTCCTTTATTAAGGGCTCAGAACCAAACAAAGAGGGAGGCAACGCTGGAGAAACAGCAGAAATTGGCGAAGCCTTGGACCCCCAAGGCAGACATCAATTCTTTAACATCAAAATTGGTGGCCTGAGGAGTCCATATGTAAGGGAGTGCAGTCTGGTCCAGAAGTCCCCGAGATCTGGAAAGCAGCAGATGACATCTGTGTCCCCAGGCTGTGGTACTACAAGAGCCTGCATCTTTTGCCAGACCATCACTTTCTGGTCTTCTTTCCACGCTTCCTTCCTGGCTGTGGCTCTGCTGTTTGGAGATGTGGCAGGAGGAGGAGTAGGACCTGGAGGAGGAGGAGGAGTAGTAGGACCTGGAGGAGCAGGAGGAGGAGGACCATGTGTGAGGTCACAAATGTGGGTAGCAGATGTTATTTGGCCCCTCAACCCCTTATTGAGAGCTTCCAACATTAAGGACTCACACGAGTTGTTGGCCCTCCTCCATCCGCTGCATTTTGCAGGCAATTATGCCAGCAAAGTCCTCCTCCACAGTGTGGGGGGCTGTCAGGGCCTCTGTAGCCTTCCAAAAGAGGCCTATGGCAGCCTCCTCCAGGGTACTCCTCTTCCTGCCACTTTCTCTTTGCAGGTGGCTGGGAGGGACCTGGATATCAGGCAGCCTGCTCAGGCCGGCCACCTCCTGACTGAGACTTCCCTGTGTATGAAAAAGGGACATGGTTTTAGTTTTTGCATCATCAATCCCAATCATAAATTAGTACTCCAAACTAACATCTAGTTAACATCATTCATTGGACAAGCAGAAATATTTAGAGGAATGCTATACCTGGCTCAAGCTGGGCTCCTCCACATGTTGCTGCCTGGAAGGCCCAGGTTGGGCATCAGAAGCCTCAGCTGGGGGGAAGGAAGACTGGAGAGTGATGGCCTGGGTTCAGTCTGGCCTGCCAGAAAATGCAGCCTGTCATAGTACCACATCCTGGGGACATAGATGTCATCTGCTGCTCTGGATCTCTGGGAATCCTGGACCTTCTTGTGCTCCCTTAGATAAGTGCTCCTCAGGCCACCAATTAGGATCTTTAAATAGGTCATGTCTGCCGTGGGGATCACCGGCTTCACAAATTCCAGCAATTGATCCAGTGCTGCCTTCCTCTTTGTTTGGTTCTTATATTCAGGGTGATTTATCTCCCAAAGACAAGGCAGCTCCCTGAACATATCTATGAAGATTGCCATAAAGTCGGTATCTTTCAAGATATCCATTTTCACTGCAAGACACAACACAAGACAAACCCTAATGTCAGGCAAAACTCTCCTAATCTAGTTACAATATAGGCCTCAATCTAGAAGCAGTATAGGCCCAAGTTTGGCTCTTACCTTCGTTAGCACGATCGGCGCCTCCGATACTCCTTCCTCCACTCACAGATCGTACGTACTACGCACGTGTATTATGCTTTATACACACTGCGCATGCGTGTAACTCCGCCCGCCCCTGACGTTCTTTCTAGTCTATTCCCCGCCCCTTTTCATTCAGCGCAGTGGGTGAAGAGCACATGGTGGAGTCAGAGCAGGTGCATGCTAATTATAGCAACGAGGAGGAGGAGGAGGAAAGCCCGGATCCGGAAACGTCCCGATCCAGAAGGAGACGATTTAAGGCCTCAAGTATGTCCTTTGGTGAGATGTTGGAGATGGTCACTATCCCGAAGAAGGCCGACTATGACGGAAAGTATGGACCTTACCCCAACCCCAATATCAGAAAGGCCAAGATCATGGCGAAAGTGGTCAAAAGTCTGCACCGGAATTTCGGGGTACGACGATCGAAAGATCAGCTCAGAAAGCGGTGGTCGGACCTGAAATTAAGAGAGCCCGAGCAGTACAGAAAGATCCGAAGAGTGCTGCAAAAAAGTAAGTAGTTGTGCTGTGTTCCTATTCTTTTTGTCTTTATTACATTCGTGCTGCTCCATGTGCTTTTCTTAAGTGTTGTACAGTTTAAAATGGCAACTTTCATGTTCATGGGCACATTATTTGTTCGTATCAAACATTTTTCTTTCGGCCTATAAAACACCATTGTTTAGGCCATATGCATTTGCCCACATTTTTTAGGGCCTACTTGTATGAAAAATATTTGGTTGTGTAGATGGGTTTGTTACTAGAATGAAATGCAAACTAGATTCTGTGTAAGGAGAGGACACTCAGCAGCTGTTTTCACATCTGGACGCTGGAGCACTAGTGTGGGACACAAGAACACCCTTTTTATTAGGGGGCCCACACAGGTGCTCCAGTAGATACTATAGGGGGGTCTCCATCTGTGAAGCTTGTACAAAACAGGTAAAGTAAAGAAGCTTGACAAAGGACACTAAAAATTCTACATCTTGGAATTCTGCAAAAATAGACAATTGTACACCACTTCCAAGCAATGTTTCATCTTTATAGTTCTGCCATCAAATATCTGTGTGCTAAATATACCATTTTTGTTTTACATAGGGGAGAAAAGACTCGGAGGACACTCCTCATCCGAGGAGACCACAGACCCCCCACCTCGGAAAGAAGGGGAAATACCCCCAACCCAAGAAGAGCAGGAGGAGGAAGAAGACGTGGTGGAAATAGGCACCACAACAGGTGAGAGTCTGCGACCACAGGCTCAGGTAAGAGATGGATGCTGGTATATTTATAATACATGTTTTTTTTTTGGTTTCTCTCTTTTTAGGTGATCGTGATGTTGTGGATCCAGAGCATTTCACCTCAGAAAGTGCACAGATCCTTATTGGGGAGATCATGGGGTGTAATTTAGCATTGGAAAACCTCAAGAAAAACATCAATGATGTTATTCAAAAAAATAATAACATCATTGATGTTTTGGGGAGAGTTTAAAACCCCTCCAAATCCCTTTGTTTTTTTGTGTGCTACATTGTTAAAAATGTTTTAGCGATTTTTAGAAAAGCCAAATTTTGAGGATGCACACAGTGTGTCAACATGTGCTATCTGCCATCACGGGAGATCAATTGACACATTTTGGGGGTGCAACCCCTTCCTCAATAATAAAGTACCTGAGAGGAAGGGGTTGCTCCCCCAAAACACATCCCTTGATCCCCCGTGATGGCAGCTAGCACATGTTGACATTCGTAAATTGGTGTGCATCTTCAAAATTTGGCTTTTCCTGGGGTGACTTCACCCCATCTGAACGCAATATCAAACACAGTTCCTAAATACTCATGTCTGATATTGCCTTCAAGTTTTACCTAATGTGAACTTTGTAAGTTCAAGATTTGTGTCTTTCTTGTTGTTTTGAAACATGCCTGTTTTATCTTAAATGGACATTTCTATTTTTGATAATGCCACCACAAAAATTGTTATACAACAAACATGTTGGTTTGTTTTAAAAACCTTTTCCAAATGCACATGTGATTGTGCAGGTATTAAAAAGATTGTTAATCAAGAATGTGTGGATTATTGTCTCAATGCTACAACACTTTTGTGGTGATGTAATTGCTGCTTTCTGTGACAATGGGTGTTATTTCCTAAGGGCAAATCCACTTTGCACTACAAGTGCAGTTTCAGTGCATTTTCAAGTGCACTTGTAGTGCAAAGTGTATTTGCCTTTAGTAAATAACACCCAACAGCGCTTTGTATAAGGTTACACAATCACGCCATTTTCAGGACTCACCACATTTCAGTCAGGGTCAGCTAAAACAAACACAAGCAGTAAATGTCACCAAAGATTTGCTTAATTTTTTTTTATTTGATCAAGGTTCCACAAATTGTCTGGTATATTGATGGCCCCCCTACCCGCAAAGCACTCAAGGTATCTTAGCCGGACACCACGTGCACTCAGGGAGGGCAAGCCAGGACGGCCACTTTCAAGCGTCGTCAGGGTTGTTTCATTTATAATTCTGGCCTCAGGCCCAACTGAGCCAGCATAGTTGGCAGAATGTTGCCGTAAAAAGTTATGTAGAACACAGCACGCCAGGATTATATGATTCAGTTTATACTCCGCCCTATGGATGGGTGTAAGAAATAGGCGGAACCGGCTGGCCATGATTCCAAATCTGTTCTCCACCAATCTTCTGCCTCTGGCCAGCCGGTAATTAAAAACCCTCTGATCCGGGGTAAGGGTCCTCATCGGTAATGGCCGCATAAGGTGGTCCCCCAGCGCAAAGGCTTCATCCTCAACGAAGACGAATGGGAGTCCTTCCACATTGTCTTCTGGAGGTGGCAAGTCCAAGCTGCCATTCTGGAGACGCCTGTAAAACTCCATCTGGGTGATGACTCCACCATCGGACATCCAGCCATTCTTCCCCACGTCCACATACAGGAACTCATAATTAGCCGACACCACCTCCAAAATCACAATACTATTGAACCCTTTATAATTATAATAGTATGACCCCGAGTTGGGTGGTGGGACGATGTGGACGTGTTTCCCATCAATTGTCCCTCCGCAGTTAGGAAAGTTCCACCGCTGGGCAAAGTGGGAGGCCACGGTCTGCCATTCCTGTGGCGTGGAAGGAAACTGGAGGAAAAAAAAAATTAGTCTTTTTGCACATTAAAACATGGAAAGCAGATTAGACACAAACATTCTTGGCCAACATCAAGATAACATTTAGTAATGGGAATTTTTAAACACCAAACTATGAGGTACACCTATCAGATTGCCCCACTCCCACCCCCTCTCATGGGCCATTTCTAACATTATAGGGGGGGAGCTCTTGGACAGGTAACCCTCACCACTTCATTGAGAGATGAATGCCTAAATAATGGGTATTACTTTGAACAGCCCCTCCTTAGTTACACTATTGGCAGCCCACTGGACAGGTAAGAAGTGTCATAATACAAAGATATAAATACACAGTGTACACATTTGAGCACATTTGGACATTCTGCTATTACCTATCAAGATAATAATAGGATAAAAAAACTTTCAACAGTACCATTTGAAAGTATACAGGCAGGCCCTTGCACTACATGCTTTGGGGAATTCATCCATAAATCTGACCACAAAAGAGATGGGTATAGTGTGTATGGGTTTGCCAAAGTCAGCAGATAGATGATTGAGGATAGATAGAGAATTGGTATCAGCTGACTTAGCAGTTGGGGGGAGGGAGGGTTAAAAATGATTTGGGGACCCCCCAAAAAAAAGCCTATGTCACTCTGCATGAATTTAAAGCACCAATCACATTTTAAAACATTTTAGGGGGTGTTTGGGGTAAAGCACTACTATGGAGCTGACAAAATACATTGTTAAGTGACTACATGAGGTGAATATAGGGCCTGTAGACCATGCTGGGGAGGTAAGTGAAGGCAAATATGTATGAAGGAGCAAAATTATAATTACATAAAAATCCAGCATGCATGAGGACAAAGGGGACATTCACAGCATATTACAATCATGGTAATTAGGGAATGAGGAAAGAAATACAATATATTATTAAACATTAAATACACTAAAATGTGATATTAAAGGATAAAAATCTAACCTTCATATACTCCTTCTGCAGGACCTGGATGATGGCAGAACAGGTCTCCGGGATAATGATCCCCAGAGCCTGGGGGAGATGCCTGTTGAGAACTTGAGGTCCTGTAGGCTTCTCCTCATCGCCAAGTACTGCAGGGTGGTGATGAGCCTCTGCTCCGGAGTGATGGCTTGCCTCATGCAGGTATCCTGCCTGCTAATATAGGGGGTCAGCAAAGCCAACAAATGGTGAAATACGGGGTCCGTCATCCGGAGAAAGTTCCTGAAATCATCAGGATTATTCTCACGGATCTCACGGAGCAAAGGCATATGACAGAACTGGTCACGCTGGAGCAACCAATTCTTGGTCCATGAACTCCTCCCCACCCTGTTCATGGACTGAACTTGTGTCAAGGTCAGGACCCCAACACCAAGCCCCCACACAACATGAACTCTACGAGGAGTACGTATACGCAACATGGCTAGAAAACGGTCGGCTGCTCAGAACGAAGTAACAGAACGCACTGAAGAACAGCAAGGCCTGTGAAGAGCGACCTGAAAAACAGTAATGAACGAACAAGAACACAATGACTCAAATAAGTCACGCGTAGCTTGCTTGCACGCACTGAAGAGCAGATACAAACCCACAAGCACAAACTGAACAGCAGAAAACGATCTGAAAACCACGAGTCTGAAAAAGCACGAATCGTCTCTCACCAAACTTTTACTAACTCGAGATTAGCAAAAGGAGCCCAAAGGGTGCCACGCTTGGTTCTGAACTGGCCTTTTCTAGTCTCGTCGTACGTGGTTTACATCACCACGTTCTTGGTGATCGGAAATTCCGACAACTTTGTGCGACCGTGTGTACGCAAAACAAGTTTGAGCCAACATCCATCGGAAAAAAATCCTAGGAGTAAGCTTCTTTCTGAAAGTAGTTCTGAGGCATTTAATTTTTAAGCCCCTGAACTCTGCTCTATATTACAAATCTAAACAACACAATGTGCATGGACACATTGGCTGAAATGGAACTGCCAAAAGAGGCATACAAAAAAATTAAAAATGCCCTTAAAAGTGGCAGTTTTTTTCTGCCTGTGTGCAAAAGGCCTAAATCTACTAGTGCAGCTAAAACTACTCTCTCCCCAGTTGATGTTGCCATTCAAAGACGCCTCTATACCATAGTGGAGACACCCTAAGATAGGAAGTGTGTTACCTGTTGCATCACCAGATGAATATAAAGGAAAAAATAACTTGAAAAAGAAAGCATTTAGGCCTGTTCAAATATCACATTGGGGGGGAATAAGCATTTTAAAAGCATGATTTACATGCATTTCCTCTTGTCGCACATAGGGCAGCCCATTCACTTGGGCAACCCTGTGCAAGTTTGTCGCCCAAAAGAAGCTCTTTTTGGGGGACAAGCTTAGCATGATTTTTAAACATGTATTTCCCGCAATTCTGTGGCACTATAATTACAGCAGAATCAGCACACATTTGGGTTTGAAATCGCAGTTGGAAGCACTGAGATTTTGCCTGCAATTCCAAATCGCCTAATGTGAACGGAGCTTTAAGGATTGGTAAGCTGCAACATAATATTTGTTTTTTGGGTTTATTACCCTTTTTATTGAAATTTAGAATTACAAATTAAAAAAAAAAAAAAAGAAGGTGTTTGTAAACAACAAACAAAACACGTATGTGATCTGAAGTCCTGAAATTCTGCCTTCCTTAAGAGGTCTCTAAGAAAGAATTATATCAAAAATCAATTATTAATGTTGACCTTTCATTTCTAATTAGCAATTTTGTCATAACTAATGGTTAGCTCAGACCAGGTAAGAAATAATTGATGTACAAGTTAATATAACTGCTGTTTCTGATCGGCACATTCTCTGTGGGGGAAGAACAAATATTCTTGTTATGAAATTGAATCATTAAATTACGTGATTACTAGTTTATTAGAAAACAGTGAGCACCGACAGCATTACTCATAAAGTGTGTGTGTGTTCTTTCAGTGCATTGCAGGTGTTATTCCCTGCAATGCTGCAATACAATGTGTACTAGCCAATGACAGAGCAGCACATAATGGACTACTAAGAGTGTTTTGGGACCAGAGCTTTTATTTCACTATTGCTCATGCTGGGTAATTATAGACCACAGTTTAACAAGCTAGAGCTCTATAGATTAAATATTGTGCTATTTGGGGATTTTAAAATGTTTTTTTCATAGAGGACTCTAGAAAAGTAAAGATCACAACAGAAATGTTAAAAGTGCAGGCCAGAAAAAAAAAATACTTTACTCTTTTATTTTAGCCATTGTAAATGTAGGCATCTAGTATGAATGAACCAGATTTTATAACCCATATCTTACCAACAGAGCTCACTTATAATACTTACTGCTTTTCACATACTGGGCTCAACAACACAATTGCTTTCATGCTCCCATTTACAGCACTCTATTCTGCTGCCAGGAGCAAAGAAACTAAGACCCATGAAAGTTCCAAGTCACTCTTGTCAGAGTTTACACAGGGCTGAGGGCTGCCTCAGTGCCCCCATGGGACAGCGTTGGGCCAATCTCCAGGCAGCAATGCTGTTATATGAGAGGAAGCAAAGTGAGTTAAATGCTTCTTGAAATTGGGTATTTTACACTCCTAGCATGTTATTGTTGATTGGGCATTAACGAAAGTCTGTTGTTTTTTGCCCTGAATGAACAAAGCAGAGGTTTACTGTAATCCATGCTAATATGTCTGCGCTAGACATTAAAGTGTATCTGAACCTAGAAACAAAAATGTAAAATATTGCAGCCTTAGTTAGATGTGGTGACTGCAGTAGTTTTATTTTCATGTCAAGTACATTTTGTGTAAATACAGATCAATACACTGTAAACCCAAACAATCTGGACATCTGCACTTTTCAAAATTCTCCTTCTTTATTGAAACGCAAAAGAAACTAATATCAGCCACAAGACATGGTGGAGACTGAGAAAAAGTTGGCTCGTTTAGTGCTATACAGCACTAAAGTGGGAGTAAACTCCTATGCATTCATTTTACCTATAGGTACTGTAAAAATCTTCTAAACGTGCACCGTTTAGAAGGTATTTACTGTAGATGCAGCCGGTGACGTCACTGGTGCATGCACTCTAAAGGAACGGGATACCTTCAGAGTGCCGTTCCTTCAGAGTCCTGTGTCGTAAATGACCGCTCCAGCACGCATATGCGGGAGTGACATTATTGCGGCTCTTGCCACTCACACAGCCGGAGTCCATGAACCTGGAAGGAAGACCAGGTGAAAATGGAAACACCTTCAGTGATGATCGCGCTCCGCTGGAGGGCTTCGTTCCAAGGTAAGTTTCACATAATGTGCTATTATGTTATGCATACTACCACATTAAGACATTGCCTTGCAGATAAAAAAAAAACAACGGATTACTACTGCTTTAATCATGACTCTAGGATCAATACCTGCTGAACCTTATAGCAATCCATTATCCTTTTTGAACTTCCTCTAAACTTATAGCCCAGCTCCGGGAACCTTTAAAATGATCTCTGCAGTGGGGCTGTGCCCACATTACAAGGGTTAATTGCTCATTTTGTCTAGGACAGAGGAGAAGCCTGAACCTCGGCTCCCCTGGCAGATAGTGCTCCTGCAGTGGCCTGTCCCCTCAATTCATCATGTTCAATGTAGGACTCTGAACCCCAAATTGGATCTTAGACTGCTGGCATGTGGAAAGAAGATGCTGTGGGAACCAGTATAGCATCACAGAAGTACAGAAGATCAGGTAAGAAAATCTTCTTTTCTGTGTTTCCTAGACCTAAATTAGCAATTAACCCCTGCAATGTGGGTGCAGCCCCATTGCAAGGGATAATTTTACATTTTCCTGGAGGGCTTTAACTATAAACTTCACAGCATCGGTTTCTCTTGTAATAAAGATGAGGAAAGAAGAGGTGATGTAGCCCAAATTAAGAGAACAGCCTAGGAGGATAAGGCTGCTCCATCCCTTATAGATACAGTACAGTGATTGAGCATTGTCACTCTAGAACAGGAAGTGTCTTGCTTGCATTTTTTGGGGGAAATTAGATAAGATTTAAAAGTGATTATGTTGCTTCACCAAATGAATCGAAGAATTGTTGCAAATTTGAACTCTGTCTTCAGTCACTATAGCATATGAAAAAGTCTTCAGCAGTCAACACTTTCATGTTGTCCATGGCTCACTGTGTTTCTCCTTTTTTTCCAATGTCACTACAGCACAAAATAAAAACATGGGACTATTGATGTAGCATAGGACACAGGCATTTAACACTCCAGGAAATGTTGAATACTGAAGATTTTGCTGTAAGCTCTACTGAAGACACTGGAGTTTAGACTCACCCCCCACTGGAAAGACCAGTATTTACAATCTTCTATTTCAAGAAGCAATTCTTCAAATTATTTTCTTGAAGCAACAGAGTCATTTTGGCGTAGCTATTGATTGCCACCGTGACACAAATTTTGTTTACATTCAGTTTTTTTCCAGAATAAAAGTGTTCTCCCACCATGGCTTATATGAGCTTTAAGTGTATGAGTTGTTGCTCCTCCTAAAAGAAATATAACAATAATGCATACCGTGGAGTCCATTGTAGTTTCTGAGACATCATCCAATCCACTGATAATAAGAACCTAGACAGCAGGCTTATTCACAACAGTTAAAGTCACCAGTCTTTAAGTTTTGAAGTTGTGTCTGTGGGGTTGATTTGCAAATTCTGGTGCAGCTCTGCATAGAAACCAATCAGCTTCCAGGTTGTTTTGGCAAAGCTTAATTAAACAAGCTGAAGTTAGAAGCTAATTGTCTACCACGCACAGCTGCACCAGGTTTTGCACTCTCCAGCTTGAGCAAATCATCCCCTGTGCCTCTTCTCCTTGAAATGCAGCTATGAGCACAATAATCTCAACTTATGCCGGCCATACACGGTTCGAATTTCAAAAATCGTATCAAAGAATTTTCGTACAAATTTCGCACCATTAGTGGGCTGCAACAACGGATGATTTTCATGCGGCAATCAAATTTGAGGAATCGGACATGTTGGACATTTTTTGAAAAACGAATGATTTTCTAATCAATGATGGGAGAATCGTGCGAGAAATGTAATAAGAAAAGAACATTTACGGAGAGAAAAGAAGATTCCCGCCCACGAAAAATTTTTTCTGTAGCAACATTAGGTGAAATTGAAGGCTTGGTCGGCCGAATTTCGAAAATCAATGGTGGCATCATCGGATCACAAAAAAAATGAACTTTCTGATTTTGAAAAGAAAATTTGTTCGAAATTCGACCATGTATGGCCTGCTTAAGTCACATTCAGATAGTTTGTTATCTGGATTTTTTCAACCAAAGAACCTCTGGATTTAATATGTGTTGGTGAGTACAGTGGTTAGCCTGCAACCCCCGAATAACAGAACCCCAAGTCTTTTTGACACTATTTTAAAGTCTAAAACTTCAAAATTTTAAGCCCTGCCCAATCATGGGCCCAAATGCTGCCATAGAACAGTCATATTTGTTCATAACCACACTTTAGTCTAAGCCAAACCCTTTTGAATGAAGATACAGCCAAAGTAAAGAACAGTGTAAGGTAAACATTCATCTAATGATAGAAAAATAAATCAAATATGATTGAACAATCAGAATAAATAGGATAAAAATTATAAGTGTATATCTAAGAATATTGATGACGAAACACACACATATCTGCCAAGCTTTAATGATGTGCAAAAAGCACACTTATTAAATGACTACATGAACTTAAAGCAGCGTTCCACCCAAAAGTGAAACTTCCGCTCATTTGTCTCCTCTCCCCCTCCGGTGCTACATTTGGAGGGGGGCGGATACCTGTCTTAGACAGGTTTCCTGTCCCCACTTCTGGGAGTCCGGGCCCGCAGCAATTTACGCCAGCAGCTCGGCTCCCTCCTCCTCCCTTCTCCTTCCCCCGCTGTCGGGCCAGTAGAAGAGCGCAGCAGAACGATGTGCAGTAGAGACCTAGCATGAAGCCATGATTCTACACTGCCGGACTCCCTTACCCGCAATGGTGGCGACAGCACCCGACAGCTCATGGAAACATCAGCTACAGTGCCGACATCACTGGACTACTGGACAGGTAAGTGTCCTATTATTAAAAGTCAGCAGCTGCAGTATGTGTAGCTGCTTGCTTTTAATTTTTGCAGGGGTGGGCGGACCTCTGCTTTAAACAAGTCACATTTTATTTTTCTTGCATATTTTATTTTTCAGCTTTAGTTATAATCAGCATCCAGATAACTAGTCTTGCAAATACCTATTATTAGAGTGGTGACAAACAATCTTAAGTACATAATAATTATGGTGATTTTCTTTACGTTTGCTGCTTTAGCACAGTTGTAAAACTTCTAAAGGAATTGTTAACCTCTGGGAAAGTACTAATTTACCATCAATCAACTCCACAATGTGATCTGATAGGGTTATAAAAAGATTTCATATTTAGCTATAACAACTTAGGATAGCTTATACAAACATTCTAGTGAATCACTTAGGAAAAGGCCACACAGGAATACAGAAAATGCAGAACGTGTATCTACAGTGTTTTTTTTTTTTTCAATAAAAATAATTCTGAATAATTATTTAAGTCAATTCCACATTAGAGTAAATAGTGTAATATAGATACACTGTAAGTGTTCCTAAATGTTTTCCACTTAAACCTCCAAAAACAACCCCCGTACTCCTCTTCTAACAAACTATATACGAAACCTACAATACTGATAAATGGTTACAGCATACTGCAAATATTTTCATATTCATATTATTAATACATTTAAAAGTAAAATAAATAATAGTAATAAAACAAACTATAATGCACATATAATGCATCATAAAGTACCACAATGTAGGGCAAATAAAAATTGTAATAAAAGCTACATAGTAAAATGTATATTCCTTTTTATACACTATAAATCGCAAAACAATTTTAAAGGTGAATAAAAACATTAAATGGTTGATAACAAATTGTAAAGCAAGTAAGCAATTACAGAAAGTCTCCCTATTAGCTCTTTAACCAGCTAGTGCCACCAAAAAACTGCTGAGCCTATGAACACAGATTTGCTAAGAGATACGTGCATTCAGGTTCACAGGGGAGATCAATGAACAGAAGTTCACTAATTTCCTGCCACTCACCAATTTGAATCCCCCCCTGCAGGGGTCATGTGTTCTCAATGGAGAAGTGTGGATGGGGGGGGGGTGGAGTGGGCAGAGCCACTACTTTTCAGTTTGTAGAGGTGATTAGGTGGCTTTACAGCTGCCCAAACCTCTTCTACTAAATAGAGGAAGGCCAGCAGTTACATTTTAAAACAAGGTCATGGTTGTTATTGCAGCTGTGAGCTAGTTTCTAGTCTTTAGTTGCCCCATAGTAAAAGTGGCGGCTACAGAAAAAGCATTAAATGGAATATTGTTTCCCATAAGCCTAGGTTTGAGAGCTCAAATCGTTTAGGAGGCAATGACACTGTTCCAATCGGTGCAACACCGATTTTGCAGCACCACGCCGATTTGTAAAAGTTGTTCCTGCACTTCTTTTGCCATTTTCAGGTGTGACTTCAATAGATCTATGCATGAAGCCACACAGATGTCTATCAAGTAGCACCTGAAAGCGTGCTGACCTTGCTACTTTGAAATTGCACTTGTAGCAAAAATGCACATAACAAAAGTGTCAGTGCCAAATATACACAGTAATTCAAACAAAAATATATCTATTTGCAAGTTATCTGTTCTGACGATTTGTAACCTGAAATTTCTGGCACTGAATTTGGAATTTATATTTTTAATGTGGAGTGACAGTGCTCACACATACAAATTTATTTCCATTAGATGTATACATTCAAAATGGAAAGGGACCAATGGGGTTGATTTACTAAAACTTGAGAGTGCAGAATCTGGTGCAGCTCTGCATAAAACAATCAGCTTCCAGGTTTTTTTTTTTCAAAGTTAAATTGAACAAGCTGAAGTTAGAAGCTGATTGGCTACCATGCACAGCTGCACCAAATTTCACACTATCCAATTTTAGTAAATCAACCTAAATGTGTCAACAATCCACAAATGTAGAATTGTATTTTAAAACAGGTAATTTTTTTTTTGTTTTTTGTATTTTATCTGGATCTTATATTAAAGGAAAAAAAAAGGTCAATAAAAAGTACTACACAAATAGAAGGGGGTTTTTTAAAGTTGCTGCACAGTAAATGTTAAATGGCAGCCTGCAAATCACACATCTGCAATAATCCCAGGCATGTTGGTAATGCAGGAAGATATCCCTGCGCTGTGTTTTTACTGAATAGTCGATTAACTGCAGCACTAGAATGATGTCAATTTGTTTCAAAATATTGCAGCAAAGCTTTTGAATGAATGAGCAATTACACAGAACAGAGGGTGCAATTATAACCAAGTCACTGGGAATGCTTTGATATGTTTTTTTTTTTCTCCTAAATAGAGGGAATGACAAGGAAATGCATTGAAAAAGAGGGAATAATCCGACAGCTGTGTTTGGGAGCACCTTGGCAGCTGTCAGTAGAAAGTAAACAGCATTGCTTTAGTCAATTTGCTGAGGTTTTCCTCAAAAACCAAAGCCGGTCAATACTACAGGCTATGCAAATTTCCATAAAATGTCCTTGCATAAATATGAACAATATAAACATGTATTTAATCCATGTTTTATTTAACAAGTTTGAGAGCAATGCAAAAATCATAATGATGTTAACAAAATTATATGACGACTTCATCATATGTGTTCAAATGACAACACTGTCGGTGGGCACAGGAAACCCTTGTACATTATTGCTGCTAGAAGCTCCCCATTGAAAAATACACATCTTTCAAATGTTGAACAGTAATTATGTTGTTTTGTGCCTACATAAGTGAAGATTTGTCTACCTAATTTTAGCACGCTTAAGAGTGGGTGATTGAGTCTTTCACAGGTTTACATATGCACAAGATAGTGAAATAGGACTGATTCAGACATTTAGTGGCCAGAGCCAAGTTAAATTTCATAAAAGCAAAACAAACACACTCTTAGCAGTTGATTTTTTCACCACAGATTTTACCCATGATTCAAACATTTTGAATTTAAAAAACAAAGTGTGAACCTTGGGCTACAGTTATGTGATATGTGGATTAAAACATTAATGAATAGCTTAATGTGATAAGATACATGATCAGTTGCTGTTGCCTATACAGCATAGTCGTGGGTGCTATGCTTTTTGGTTTATATGGATCTTCCTTGTTGTGGACTTAGCTGAGCATGTGTATTTGGTGTTGTATGCATGAATAGGATTATAACTTGCTTGTTGGTAACTTATGGAATGATAATTATCACAGCAAGATGCTGGTAACACATATATGTATGTAGCAGCCATGCATGGGTACATTTATTCTATCTGTATCATTTCTAAACCTGTAAGGTTAAGCTGAGTCATTTTGTGCAATACTCTAGAGTGTTTGTAAATTGTCCATATATTCAAAGAAAGACATCTTGGAGATGCTGTAAGTGGTTGTATAGTGACCTTGTATACAGTCAGATGCCATCTTTGTATGACTTTCCATTCTAGTTCTTCCATATCCATCCTCAATGCATGTTGACATACATTTCCAGTGCAATGGAAAACGCATCAGGGAAAGACTGCATATATGTGAATCCCACATTATTTTTAGATTTTTATTTGTAAATATGTGAATGTCTGTCTCTACTCACCAAGAATTGATATATCGTTCTGCTTACGGTGAATAACAACAGAAGAGCTAATGCATCATTCACTGAACAGACAACGTGCTATTGGAAGGAAATGGGATCAGTTAGGGAAGGGTCGGATCATACAATACTGGATCTGATCATTCTATTTCCACAGCCAGCTTTGGTTTTCCAGTGTGCACACACAAAATTCTTATGTTTTTCAGGTAGATTAAAAGAAGGAGATAAGACTCCCCCACCCTTTACTGACAGTGGCTATGCCTTCACCCTCTGGAAAATGTAACATACTCTAGTTTATGAAAAATTAGAACAAATGGCTGCTGAGGTGAAAATTACACTTTTCCCCAAAAGCACAAAATCATCTTAGCGCAGGGAGTCAACACAGCTTCAGTAATTTTCCATTTTGCAACCAGCAACAAGCTTTGACAACATCATGCAGAGCTGAAAAACAGAGATCTGAAGGTATTTTCCAAAAGGCAATTTCAAATACATTTCACAGGGAAACAAGTCTTTGTTAGCAGCTTCTACAGTCTTTTGTTTTCAACACACAGATAACCACTCCATAGTGGTCAACTTATCTCAAATTATTCTCTTTGTAACAATGCTTTTATTTCCGATGTATATAGGGAATTTCAACCTTACTTTTATAATTATTTTGAAAACATTCCAGGTTTTATTGTTTACAGATGACGATTTCTCTCCTCATAGCATGTAAAGCACAAAGGAATCTCATTGCTATTTGAAAACTTGGGAAATCCCATTTTCATACATCCACAATACATTATTATAATGTGCAGCAGCAGAAAATCTATGACTGGAACAAACTTATCACCCTGCCTC